>NC_143568.1:74722500-74937500 GCF_054136105.1 Typopeltis vanoorti | reverse complement strand
TCTGTTCGATTAACTATGAGGTGTGGTATTGATGAAAAAGTGATCGCATCCTAATTCTTTGATGGTGACAATGTACAGTAAACCCTCGATTTAACGGACTTCGGATTTAACGGACAAAATTTCCGGTCTGTATGTCACATGTGAAAATTAACACTGTTAATTTTAAAATGCTTTTAACCAAGATTTGCTTATAATTAAATTAACAGGTAATTTTTGTTAATAATTTCCTGTTATTTTTAACAAAATTTTAGCGAATAGGCCATCATATGTTGGAAAAACCTGTAGTAATTTAGCTAACATAAATGAGTCACCGCTCATAAAACATGTTCGGCGCATGATTAGGACGTGATCACACCAATCGCACTGTAATTGGTTCTTTTGTCACGTGGCCTGACTTTCTGCGGCAGTTTTATTGCCCTCATTTTCATAATTTCAGGGAGTTAATTATAACAAAACACTTGAAAAAAAAAAACTTGATAGTTTTTTTGTAATAACAAAAAAAAATTTTTTTTTTTGTTATTACAGTGATAATATTGATAAAATTGCAGTATAATGTGACAGATATTTTTATTTTAGAAAATTCGCGATTTAACGGGCACCCCTTAGCCCGTATTAGTCCGTTAAATCGAGTAACTTAACTGGCGAGTCAATGTTGTAAAACATCAAATAAGTCAGTGTGGAAACAAATCAATCGAAGTGGAAAAAGTGTCTTCAAAAGAGTAATTTTCTTTTACTGTGAGCTGTAAACTCGTCTTATTGAAACCACACACACACACACACACACACACACAAAGCGAGCCATACAGTTGTTTCAATAAGACGAGTCTACAGCTCACAGTAAAAGAAAATTACTCTTTTGAAGACACTTTTCCACTTCGATACTTCGATTGATTTGTTTCCACACTGACTTATTTGATGTTTTACAACATTGGTTGGCCTGCCCAGTCACCCGATTTGAAGGCTCCAGAATGTATGTGTGTGTGTGTGTGAGGAAATTTGAAAGAAAGTGTCTATGTTAATAAGCAGTAAACATTGGCTGGACTAAAAATAACATCGGAGATCGAAGCAATAACGATGTGTGAAGCCTCTAAGGGAAAAAAATAAAAAAATAAATAATATATATATTATATATATATATTAAAGGCTTTTCAATTGAAAAGTCTTAATACAGGTTCTGGTCCTAGACGGGATTCGAATACAGATATTTCCAAGGGCTTCGTCTATACCGACTGAGTTATGGAGTCTCTTCTTTTGAATGCACAATAAATAAATAAATGGAGATTCTTCTCTGATACATTGTACAATAATGAAATTGTATCGAACACGATAAATAAATAATAAACAGGAAAATTGTATCATTTACATATCACTCCCTTACAAGTCACAGTTTATTTACTTATTTCTAGTAAACGGCGCCGTTCGTCTAAGTTTATACTTGCACGACAGCCTATGAACCGAACTACCAGACTGAATAATGTTAAGAAGTTTATTACCGTATGAGCGATAACGGTGAGTGTTTTTTTATGAAAACAGTAATAATTTTATAAATTTTCACTATGCATGACATTGCCCTTCTAAAAGAAAAAATTCTATATAATTAATATGTCCTGCCACATATTTAGAAGTTTTTGAAGTTAATTTTTGTATTCACGTGAAGTGGCAGACGTTAAAAACGTCTTTATAAATGCTTCTGAGCACAACACTCTTGAATGAGACGCTGTCGTAACATAACGCTTTTTCATAACAACAATTTCTAGATAATGCTAGTAAAGATTTACTTCTGAGTACATGCAACATGCTTGAATACGTGTGGACTTTTGCTTATGGCAACTAGTAGTTATGCAAAGACAGACATTAGGCTAATTTTTAGAAAAAGAATCGGTGAAAATTAAACTCCATCGGTTCGATTTAGGTAGTTTAGCAATAAATAAGAATAAAAAAATATAGTAGTACCAGTTGAATATATCATACATATTTCCAGACCTTATTTTTTATTTTTATTTTTGTTTTTAACGTCAAAAATAAATTTAATAAAGACAAAAAGGAATTCAATTTTCTTAAGATTTCATTGAGAAGACTGAAATAAAATACAAATCATACCTGGGTTATTCTTTCGTCATAACATTCCTTTTCAAATATAAAGTATAGCTGCAGAATTAGCTTCCGGTATATGATATTGCCAGCGAATTTAAATTTTAAAAATTCATTTGAAGTGTTGTATAACACATTTACTTTCTAAGACTACCAAAGCTTTATGAGTTCGAATTTTATCGTAATGCCTGACAAATAAACTACATCAGCCAAGCAAAGGATCATATCGACAACACGCGACACCTACATAATTCACACTTGTGAGAAATGTGTAATAAGTGAGAATTATGTTTACTATAATGATGATTCTGTATGTAATTTGGGAGACTGCTGAAGATTACGTATAATATAGAACATCTTAAACCAGAAAGATTTTACTTTTGGGGTTTAACTAATTGTGCGTATTTATCGCCATTGGCTGCCATTTACGCTTGCATACCACAGCTCGTAAATTGTATAGACACTTGCTGCAGATTACTTCTGAGTACAGATAACATGCTTGTATACGTGTGGCTGTAGACTTTTGCCTATGGCAACTAGTGGTTATGCAATTCTAAACTCTAAGCAGCAGCAGATGTCGCACTAGCTAAAAATTGTAATTTTATAACATTGGATTTAATAAATAAAATACTATCTACATTGGTTTATGTTTCTGTCTTAGCCGGTCCGCGAAATATTTCTCGTATTTGCTCCGGTCCCCAGGTGTAAAAAGGTTGAAGAACGCTGAGCTAGATCACTGGAATATTTCTAAAGGGATAGGGGGTTGGAAGGCTAATTTTTAGAAAACGAATCGGTGAAAATTAAACTCCATCGGTTCGATTTAGGTAGTTTAGCAATAAATAAGAATAAAAAAATATAGTAGAACCAGTTGAATATATCATACATATTTCCAGATCTTATGTTTTATTATTATTTATTGATTTTTTAATTTTTTTTTTTGTCTGCTGTTTTACCGTCGTCACTAGTATATAGGCATTAGTTTTATTTCAAAAAGTACCAACTGTTAAACATTTGGTACTAATTTCATGATTTTTTCTTTTTCTTTTTTTAATTAATTATTTATTTTTAATAATTGCCTGGATAAATAACGAATGATTTACGCCAATGACAAGAGTAGAGTAGAATGTAATAAATTCAGACCAAAATAAGATTTGGAAGTGTGTTCTGATCAGTATGCCAAAAATTCTCAGCGAAAGTTTCTGAAAAGGAAGGCGCTCGTTGCTCCACCCCCATAAAAAAAAAAAAATAAATAAATAAATAAAAAATAATTAAAAAAAACTGGTTTCGGAAGAGGAAGAGACATAACTTCTAGACAATGAACAATGATGGTTCCGCCAGTGACTGAGGTTCCTTGTGAAAAAATAAAAAAATAAAAAATCATGAGAGGAAGTTCATACCAAAGAAAACGGAAAGGTAACAAAACATGGGACGATGAGTTCCAATAGTGGCAGTTTTATTCCTAGAAACTGCCATAGCTCCGGGTTCAAGTCTATCAACCAGACGTACAAGAAAAATTCGTTTATGGATCCAACTTTGCAATCTCTCTTCTGAACTTGGACCTGAGCAGCTGCTGCCGTTATCAGTCAAATCCGGAAACGATTTAGGGACCCTGATGTGTTTCTAACTCTCGGATTTTCATTTTTGTATTGTACTCATGTGTACCCTACTGTAGTGAATCGAAACTGGTTATAGGACTCGAAAGTTTTAGGAATGTGTCGTGATTTTAAGAATGTTCCCCTTGTGGAGCTGATATCCTGAGTCTGGAATTAAGTTAGTTTAAATATTACACAGATTGCTTCGAAAAACAAAACTAATAAAAGTTTCAATTTGGGCTGTCCTATTTCCAGTAATAGTTGAATGATGTGAAAGTTTATTTACGTAACAAGAGTGTCTGAGAAAATAACCCACAAAACTTTCAGGCAATGTAAGCAAAAGTAGAATAAGTAGAACCATGCCGTTTTGCATTTTTCCTGTTGAAAATGACAATTGTTTGCAACATTTAGTCTAGAGAGTAAGGAAATTGTCCGCTTTAAGTTAACGACCGATTTTTGCATCGCTAAGCACCGCAAAAGGGATTAAAGAAAATCAGTGAAGCTATGGCACGAAAGAACATTTAGGGACGAAAAAACGCTAGGAATAATAATAAGGAAATAATCGTAGACATTCATGAAATGATGTTTCGTAATAGCCTTCTTGCATGGTGACACCATTCATTGTAACCATAGTCGAACCAAGAGCCATTTTTCGTATTTGTCTTAAAATGGTCCAACTGAGATAATTTATTTGAACAGTGCTTCTAAATACCAAATTTCATTAAGTTAGGAATTATTATAATTTCTAAAAGTTTTGACCAAAAAAAAAAAAAACGGGACCAGTTAACGGGACCGGATTTAACGAGGTGATGGAGGGGGGGGGGATTCGGATACTTCCTCAACGAGTCTTGAACCTAGAAGCTGTTCTAAAAATGAATTCCCTTCGTAATACATCACAACTAGCAATCTCTTTTAATTATTTAAAGCTGGAAATTAGAGGGGGGGGGCAAAGAAAAAGGAAAAAAACACTAGAAAATTTTCCAAAAATCTTTTCCTAATTAAAATTCTTTTTTTTTTTTTAAATTTATGTTGCGTCGTGTTTTCTATTTCTATACTCCTTATGAATTAGCGATCATTGTAGATGCTCAGTCATAGGTCGGCGATGCGTAGTGTGTATTCTCAAAACGTCTACTCAACTCGGCTCCCCCCCGCCCCCCAAGATTAAATCCTGCGGGCGCTACGGAATAGGGTTGTATATGATGTACCTAATATGTTGTTCTGTCTAATTTTGCCACTACAAGTGGTCCGATTAAAACTAAAATCAAAAATATTCGGAAAATGTTAACAGAGATCCTAAATATCAAATTTCATTGGCTTGCATCTGTTCCGGCTATTAATACATAACTTTCCGGTGCTCCTTTTAAATTTCTTATAATTTATCATGGTTGTATACCATTACTTTGTTACTAAATTACTAAGGAATGGATACATTGCTTATTTTCATCAATCCACATAATATAAAGTTTAATGATAAAATTATACACATTTCAATCAAATGACTGTCTCTGACTTTCCTTTTTTACAATGTTTCCTATGAGGAAAGATTGAAGGTCTGTGAGCTCCAAAAATTGGCTGATAGACGTAAGAGAAGAGATTTGATAGAAGCATTTAAATTATTAAAGGGGTTTTATAGGATTGATGCTAATGACTTTTTTTTCTGAACAGTACAGGAAGGGAGAGAACGAGGGGTCGCCTCCTGGAGATTGCGTAAGTATGGTCAACAACGGTGTTAAGACTAGACTGTTTGCTTGAAGGATAGCGAATGTGTGGAATGCGTTGCCAGAGGTGGTTGTAAATGCTTCGTCTGTTAACGAATTTAAGAAGTGTGATAGGTATTGTGTGAATAATAGTTAGTGTGTCAGTGTAGGGTCTCCCGCGATGAGTCTTCTGACTCGATGGAGACACCGTTATTATAACAATTTTTTTTTTATCAATAAAAATTATCCGATTGAAATTCAAATTAAAACGATTCAGCATATTTTAATATAGATATCTTAAAACAAGTTTTAAAATATTTAAAGAAAGGTCTGTTAAATAAATTTGACGTTAATTACATACATTATCGGATGTGAACAACCTCAATTTTCTTTATTTAAATTAAGAGGATATTTCCTCTCTAGAAATCCGAGCCCTGGTGATTCTTTATTTAAATAATAAAAAATCATTTATATATGTTTTAACTGTAATATACACATTCGAATAAAGCAAATGATATTTTTTTAATGCAAAAATAAAAAACAAATCTTAAATAAGCATTTTTTTCAATCATCCTTCCCAAATTAAAGTCTATATCTGCGACGTGGAGCTTTATTGTAACATTAATAATAATAAAAGTATTAAAAGATAAAAAATACATTACAGGTTGCAGAACTAATACGACAATTTTGTATAACACAATATAAGCTTCATAACAACAGAATATCTAGGCAGGAGTGATATGGGCAATCTCTCAACCATGCCAGTACGGGAAAAAAAAAAAAAAATAGATATCATTATTGAAAAATTGTTTTAATTGTATTGAGAAAATGTGAACTATTTAATTTCATATGTTCTTAATTACAATTGCCACAATTTTAGGACGACAAAGAAGAACAGTCTTCATTATTCCTATGTATTATGCTACAGAATCTTATTTCTTTTTGGCAGTTGATTCCTGGCCTTTCTTTGTGTCTGTCCAATTAGAAAGAATTTCATAGTCGGGCATTCTTTTTTTGCGGTTAACCACAGGTCATCCGGAAATGGGCATTCTTTTTTGCGGTCAACCACAGGTCATCCGGAAATGTCCTAACCTACTCTACTTTTGTCTGATATTGTATCAAGACTGTTTTTTTAATTTTCTTAATTCCCGAGTGAATTGCATAACCACAAATGTAAACCAATTCACTTTTTTTTTTCATTTTTTTCAAGTAAAAATTAGAGCAAGTGTTTCATATAGGCTGCAGTACTTAGTTGTTTATTGTGGCACGTGAAAAGGGGGAAAGAGAGAGGGAGTTATAAATGCAACTGAACGAACGATCTCAAGGGAAAATATTCTTTACTATGCAACTAAAACATTTTGAGTGACATTTGTTGGTCAAGCATATCCTATTACATCATTCGAAATGTGTGATATCTTATTACTAATTAGATGCACACTGACTTCTTATATGACTGAACAACATGAATAGGAAAAAGTGGGGGGAGGGAGGAATTCTCAGGTGTAGACTGGATTTCTGGTGTGTGTGAGTGAGCACCGTGTTGTTATTGTCGTTAAGCTTCCTTGTTCAGCCAAAAGGAAAGTAACTGGCTTACTGCTCTTGTTGGAGGTGTGCACATTCTATTTTTCCCTACAGCGGTCACCGCATGGTGGCAGTTGCATCGCTTGGGTTCTTGACCTTGTACGTATAATGCTTCGAACAGTCTTGTACGTGGCTGTGCACTTTCAGTGAAGGCAGTTGTCAGTTTGTAAGTCGGCCTTCGGAAGAACACGGCAGACGACAATGGACGGTACGGTGTTAGTGACCGGTGCTTCCGGCTTCATTGGTCTGCACATCATTTATTTGTTGCAGAAGGAAGGTTACAAGGTCCGAGGGACAGTGAGGAGCCTGAAAAACGAGAATAAGATTAAACCGCTGAAAAACTTATTCCCTGATTCTCGTTATACTTTGGAATTGGTAGAAGCTGATCTTACAAAGGACCAAGGCTGGAATGATGCTGTGAGAGGCTGCAAATATGTTATGCACGTGGCTTCTCCATTTCCAAACGCTCCCCCATCTTATGAGGAGGATTTGCTGAAACCAGCAGTGGATGGAACGATAAGAGTGTTGAAAGCCTGTAGCGAATCTGGATCGGTGAAACGTGTGGTGTTGACAAGTTCTATAAGTGCTGTTCATGGAGAATCGACTGTTGACGAAGGAAGACTGTACACTGAAGATGACTGGAGCGATATCAGATCCTTCTACTTAGATGCCTATGCTAAGAGTAAGACTCTTGCCGAAAAAGAAGCTTGGGAATTTGTGGAACGGCTTCCACCAGAGAAGAAATTTGAACTCGCAGTGATTAATCCAGGGCTGGTCCTGGGTCCAGTATTGCATGGAACCGTCTCTACTAGCGTGGAATTAATCAAGCGACTATTAGATCGATCTATGCCACTTCTTCCTAAACTTCATCTTTGTCTTTGCGATGTCCGAGAAGTAGCTTTAGCTCATCTCAGAGCAATGACTAAGTCAGACGCTGCAGGTCATCGTCATCTCGTTTGTTCCCAGCATTTATGGCTGCAAGACGTAGCACACATTCTAGCAGACGAATTCTGTCGTCAAGGATACTCAATCCCTCTCTGGTCCGCTCCATTCTTCACTCTCTGGCTATACAGCTTCTTTGATAAATCTACCCGACTGATCTTGAATCGCGTGGGGAAAGAATACAAATACGATAATCAGAGAATGAAAGAAGTACTTGGAATCATCCCTCGGGATATTAAAAATGTTCTGATTGATACAGTGTACAGTCTTATCGAAACTGGAATCATCAAGAAAACAAAGAATTATAAAAGTGGAAGGAACGATGCAACAGTCAGTAAAGAATGAAGTGTCTCCAGTTTCGGCCACTGAATATTTTACTGAAGGGTTCTTGTTTATCCCCTATACTTGTATCCGAATTTCTCTCAAGAGCCTGGCCGTGTAAGTGACTCAAAAATGCTGCTTTAATTTAATAACCAAGTGTAGAATCTTCGTTGTTCGATATGATATTTTACGCTTTGCTGGTCTGCCTATCAGAATTGCTAAATTACAAAAACATTTAAATAATATTTTTAAATAAAAAAATAGGAATATTTATTTAAAATACTAACCATTCATGCAATTCAATTTTGAATATTGAGATTTGTAAACTCGTGATGCACGCGTATGTTTTGATATAAGGCCGTATTCGATTCTTAATTCGTATAAGGTGG
Organism: Typopeltis vanoorti; assembly: GCF_054136105.1. Lineage (NCBI taxonomy): Eukaryota > Metazoa > Arthropoda > Arachnida > Uropygi > Thelyphonidae > Typopeltis > Typopeltis vanoorti. Next base: position 74,928,887 of record NC_143568.1, on the reverse strand, counting down.
GGTGGGGAGTTCTGTTTTCAGGCAGCAAGTGTGAAATATAAAATTGACAGCATTAGCTCTTTTGTATCCTAGATTGTAACTATTAATAAAATATTTAACTGTTTTTGAATGGTTTCTTGTCTTCTCAAATGTAAGAGTACATATTTCAAAATAGTAAACAAGGTTAAAAGTTATTGCATATCGCAGCTGTTTTTCGCTTTTATAAATTCAATTTCTTTTCGTGATTCTAAGTGCCAAAATTAAATAAAATAATAGTAATTAAAATCCAGAAAAAAATGCACGCAATTCTAGATGGGATGAGAATATGACGAGAAATACATTAACCTAGCTCAATTCCAATGAACGAAGCGCAGAATTGTAGAAATTTAAACTTGTCATTGTTCTGGGACTGATACATTTTTGGATACTATGTTAGATTTCTACGAATAAAATTATTGTTCCCTTCAGTATCTTCGTTGAGACCATCCAAGCTTTATTACCAGCATTGCAGCATCCGAATATTGTGACTACGCCGTTAATTCAAAACTGAGTAGGTGACAAGAACAAGTTAAAAGCATTCGATGGGACTCAATGAAAGCTTGCCACGGGGTGGGTAGAAAAATTAATACTTATACCCAAAGTCGTAACTAGCTTTTTATGAAACCTGCGCAAGATTTTATTTTCGCCTTCCTTTTTTTTTTTTTTTTTTTTTTTTTTTTTTTTTTTTTTTTTTTGGAAAAAAATAAATAAATAAACAAATACAGTACGATAGAAATCGGTTAAGTTTTAACTTTAACCAAAAACGTTACGGAATCGGCCCCCACAGCGAAAAAATTTAAAATTTGAAAATGCAATGAAAAATTTATTTTTTGATACCCCATTTCAGGCCCCCTTCGGTCTGGGCCCTCTGTCTGTGCACCTGCCTAGTAACGGCACTGTTTATACCACTGAAAATAATATACTGATACTAAATAAAAATTGGAATACGAGTTTAATAAAGAGATAAGACAATAAATAGAACAAAAAATAAATGTATATAACTTAACGCTTTTGAAATATAATTACAAAAATATTCCACATGCAACTTTACTACAAATACAGCGAGGTGTGTTTTGTGGAATATTTAGTGTGAATATCCTTCAGTAATTTCTCTTCCTTTTTAATTTATTTGTAGATATGACAAAGTATTAATTTTCTATTCTTGAAATTTAATTTTTTGTAAGCAAGAGGACCACCCGTGTGCGTCGCATACATTACACTACAGTAAGCGATGGGCTCTGTCCAAAACAAGTACCCAATGGTTACTGCAATTATTGTTCGTGAAGAGTTAAAATAGACATTAGGATAAGGTCATTGGTATATGAATAACGCATGATGAAGAGAAGCAATTTTGAAAGTCAATTTACATTTTCGTAAAAATGTTCAGAATGCAAAAGACATAACCCAAGACTTTTGCTCAACAGAGCTACAAAATATAAACATAGCACAATAGATGGAAGCAGAAATAAGTGATAAGCAATAAAAGTTAATAAAATATATACACACAATAAGTGCCAGTAAATCAGCTAATTCAGTAATTATGTCGATGATTAATTTATAAGTATTCTTAGAGAAATTCGAGTACTTATGCTGAGATTTCTGTATTTTATGCGATCTTCGGTTTAAGCAATTTAAATATTTGGGGATAAAATGTTTATATCTTTCTTTTGCTTACTGCCTTGTCCGATATTTTAAGAAGAGTAGTATCCGTATTCTGTATTTAAAAAAAAAAAGTCTAAGTGGCAAGATATTTAATAATGTATTTGGAATTCATTAGTCTCTCTATATTTACTGCTTGCATATGCGTATTGAATTTGATCTTCTAAAGGCATTAGAAGTATCCGTGTATAACACGCAAATCCCTAAAATGAAGAGGGGGAAGAGCTGTAAACATAGGGGTTTGTTTAAATCTTTCTAGAAGTTGGTTACGTGACTATTTCCACGGTAGACTGGTAAGGTGTACCAAACTAACGATATTAAAATAAATTATTAGAAGAATTATGAAATCGTGATAGTTTCTAAAGGAACTTATTTTAAAGAAGAATGTTATGTAATTTTTGAAGGAGAAATTATCTGTTACAGTCTCGGTGAAGAAACGGAGCAGACGATCGAAAAAATTTATGGATCGCCCTGACAAAAATTACAATGCTAATTCAGTGAAGCTATACCGGATATCATCCCACGTTCATGGTATTTCTCTCTCTACATAGATAGACATAGTGTGGAGTTCTTTTTAGCTATTCGATATGTCCTTGGACCTCATGGAGTGTCACATATAATGTACAGTAACAACATCCTGTGTTATTACGACTAATGAATACAGTACAAAGCAGGCATCTCAAAGGTGCAGTCATTGAAACTAACTGCAGTCCGCAATGAGATTTTTTTTTTTACCCATATTTATTTATTCATTATTATACGGCACTTCTGCAGAGTCCTGGACTCATTACTGGAGTCCGCATCTACACTAATCTGTTAATTGTATGTTCGTTACATAATAGCATATCAACAAAAATATGTACTAAAAATAACTTTGCAGATCACATGATCAATTATTATAGCAAATGGTAGTAAAAAATGAAGCTCCCTCCCTGCATATCCAACCCATAATGCTAAATTTTTATTTGCTACATTAACATCTTTTTAAAAATAATTACAATTTTTGTACTGATAAATTTCACAGTTCTTACTTTTTAAAATTTCAAGATTACAAATTTTAAGAGGTATTTCTTAAGGCCAAAAGTGATTAAAAGTTGTTATTTAAGTTAAGGGATATTACATCCTATATTGTTTCATGCCGAATATAGAAACTATAGAAAGTTCGCCGAGACCAAGCGTAAGCAAATACCTGGATATAGTGCAACACCTGACCCATTTTGTAGTGCAACACTGAGGCAACTCAAAGTAAGGGTGGAGCAAGCTCCGATCACTATTCTTGGTAGCTCCTAGGAGCTGGGTTTCACATTATGAGTAAATACCAAGAATAGTGATCAGCGCTTGCTCCACCCTTACTATGAGTTGCCTCAGTGTTGCACTACAAAATGGGTTGTGTTGCACTGTCCAGGTATTTGCTTGCGCTTGGACTCGGCGAACTTTCTATAGTTTTTATATTCGGCATGAAACTCTTTGAGTTTCTTATTCGGCTAAGAAACAATATGGGATGTAATATCCTTGAACTTAAATAAGTTCATGTCGCCGAATTCAAGCCTTTGGCTCTTCATATAATTAGTGATTAAAAGTATTTATTTAATACAGTTCTATCCGTCAACAACAATTACATCGGCTGATCAATTATTTGCCTGTCACCTTTACGGAGTAACAAAATACTGCAAAGAAGGCCCGTCATTTTAACTTGACCCATGAATATATGCAAACATACGTCTGAAATTTATACATAATATTCATACAATTCCAGATAACCTTTATTATTATTTTATTTATTTATTGCTAATATTGATTTCAAGTCATTGAAATCAATATTATCAATAAAATAATGTTCCAATGTATGTACCTCTCTCGCTCAATACTCCCAAACTCTCGCCATTAATGATTTTTGTGTATATCGCCATTCTCTTTATTTACTAGAATTATTTATTAACTGCTAGAATTCCTTAGTATATCATGTATATTAGAAAACTAGTTATAAACGAACGAAAGATGATTTGAGTTCGAGACCAGGGTGATGTGACCACCTAGCAAAAATATTTAGTACCAACTTATGCCTGAAAAAGGTACTAAATCCGAAAAAAAAAGTACTAATTTTTTATTTGCGTTCGTTTCACTCTATTTAGGGTATTTTACGATATTAATACCTTATTGTCATAGATGAACTCAATGTAAAACCGCTAAATTAATACTGTACGACAAATATGAAAAGAAAAAGTCAAAACCCACCTCACTGTAGTCATCTATGAGACCAAGAGCTGCAATTGTCAATCATCATAACAGAAGTTCCAATTGTAACGCTAGCACTTAACATGTGTATTAATTATCATATAATTTTAGTCTCATTTTAGTGTTTAAAATAATGTAACATTATAATTTAAAATTTTCAGTTAATTAATATGCTCTTTACATATATACTGGGGTTCCCACTCAAGAAAAACACTGGAAGTATTTATTCAATATTTTTTAGCAAATTTTGCTAAATTTATTAATTCTTCAGAAGTAGTAAAATCTGAAGCTGATGAATGTTTAATTTTTTCTTTTGTCAAAAAGGAGTCCATTCAACAACGGAGTTTGTAGTTGATTTCTTATTTATTTTCCGTGTGAAATTATTCTTTCAGTTGCTGCTGATGAATGAGGGAGACACAGTATAGCTTTATCTAAAGTTGTTAAATTAGGAAACATTTGTTCTCCTACCGCATTTTTGACCCTTTTTCAATGCTTCTATAGTTCTTCAACAGTTGCCATTCTCTATATATACATTATATTATACACATGTCCTATGTCTAAAAACTGCCAATTGTCGGCTGGATTTATCTTTTCAGTGGGGTAGATCCAAATTACGCTATGAATCAATAAAAGGTAGTTATTCATATTAAAATACATTTTTTAACTTGCCACTTGTTTTCATTGTTGTAATGATCTTATACCACGCGAGAAGTGTTTGAATAGAGAAGAATGTATTTTCATTGGCTAATACCAGTCGGAATGCGTGAGTATGCGATCGGGGGGGGGGGGGAGAAGATTAGCAAACAGTGAGAGGGGAGGAAAAAAAGCGACATATGGGGAGGTGGGAGAAGAGAAAAATATGAAACTCATATGCTAACTCCCGTGTTGTTGTTGTTATTATAATTATTCAGAAGGAACTACTAGATCTATTGGTGAACGTACTAGAACACTAAAAATTTTTAAAAAGTACTAGTGGTGGTCACCCTGTTCGAGACGCCCGGCTGTACTTAAACAATTTCTTTAATTGTAGCTTAAGCTGCAGCTGCAAACCAAAAAAAAAAAAAAAAAAACGATATAGACAACCCAGGGGCGTAGCTAGGGAGGGGGGGGGGTCGCCCCGGGAGGCACTTTGAATCTTTTTGAACTTTTGCAGTTAATTCTAAAATATATTCTCGAGAACACATTTCCAAATATTGTAATACTACTGCGCATTTTCCTCACAAGTGTTGCTAGTTGTGGGAGGAGTTTTTCTAAATAAAATTGATTAAGAATTATCTACATTACTATGAAATAGACTTCGCCAATGTAATCGACGATCTTGCTAACAGAAAAGCACGAAAAATAACATTTTAGAATGTCGAAATTAAAGTTTTACTTCAAAAATAAACAGTGTTTTAATTTATTTTCCTATACGTCGTTTTGACTTTTTGTAGTATAGTATAGTATAGTATTTTTGGTGTGTATTGAGAGGGGCGGCAAACTCAGGGATCGCCCCAGGAGGCAAAAGCTCTAGCTACACCACTGCGACAACCCGTGTCACATAAACTGCTTTTACATTTTTTTTTTTTTTTTAGTTTCGTACGCGGAAAGCAGAAACTGGCATGTATAAAATTGATAGTACATAGGTTTTAAGAACATTAATGGAAGCAAATCACTCAGTTTGAGATTAAAAAAAAAAAAATTTAAGAAAATCAAAGGGAGATTAAAGAAAATTGAACCAAAGATAACTGGATTAAAACATTTAATTCAAAAATGTTTAATGTACGTAAAGGGGATAAAAATCCCTTATTGTTTTTCAGCCAGTATGCGAAACTACGATCTAAACGTTTCATGCCGACGAACTGTCGGCGGATCCAAGCGTAAGTGACCACTTGGTAGTGCCACACCAAGGCAACTCGATGCAAAGGTGGAGCAAGCTCCTTCACTATCCTTGATATTTTCCCATAATGTAAAAACACACAGCTCCTAGGAGTTGTAGAACTGCTTTACATTATGAGGAGAGGTCACTATCCAGACCGGTTTCAACCTTTTTTGAGGTTGAAACCGGTCTGGATTCAACTTTTAAGGGATTTTTATCCCCTTTACTTATCATCCTCGCCAGAAAAAATAGCCGTTTGGCTTTTCATCTTATGTTTAATGTACATTAGTATTACTTGCCACCGCGCTGCGTCCTTGGACTTAGCGCGGTAGACTGAAAATGAAGGATGTGATTCTATCATTGATAACACTCCCCTAAGTTTCTTCAGAACTCATTTAATTTTCAGTTTTGCCTGTTTCGTGGGATTAAAAAAAAAAAAAAAAAAGAATAGTTTCCAGAAGCCCTACACCATCTGACACATTTTTACCTGAAAAAGCAGATAAAGGTACCTCGTGAGATTGAACCGAAGTATTTTTATCATAGAATTTTTGTCTGTGTTTCATAGCCATTTTCAATACAGTAGGATGAGTGAAACATAAAAACGATCAAGAATTATATTGAAAGTGCCTGATATTATATGCACCATCAACAGCAGGAGGATAACTCCATCTACATTAGATTTCAAGGAATATATAAAGATAGATTAGGATTATTTACAATCCTAACCTGAACAAAAACGCTTGCTTTAAACTTTCTTATTTAGGACAACTTTCCCAAAATAAGAAAGCAAGCGTTTTTGTTGAGGTTAGGTGCGAAGCACTCATTTACAATCCTATCTTCATATACTCTTTCTGAAGAAAACTGGTGTAGAACTTTATCATGCTACTGAATTCTATGCTTAGTAGAGAAAGCGTGACTAGCTAAATCCAGATCTATCGGACTATTGAAATAAAATTAAATTAGATATTCTTCAAGACGAATTTGAGCAGAACCACCAATCTGTGCATAACAACACAGGCCTCAAGAACAAGGGATTCCGTAAACAGGAGCGCGCCGGCCATATATGTGCAATGTGTGCGACGCACACAGGCGCCAGGATAGTAAATGCGCCAAAAAGGAAGAAATACTTTTTAAAAAAACGTTTTTTTTTAAAGTGATTTTTTTATTGGAGGGAGGGATAGGGGTGCCAACTAAAGTTTTGCACACAGGGCGCCGGACACTACTGGCGCGCCCCTGTCCGTAAACTCCAGAATAAGAGAAAGGATGATATTTATCTTTTGGGGAGACGAGGAGGTATTTAGTTTACGAACTAGACGGAAAGAGACTTGCATGTCAATTTGGCGAAGTCCTCGAGAAGGATTAAGATGAATGCCACAATTATTTTATCGATTGTTTTTGCATTATGACCACTGGAAATGACGGTAGCTCTGAACTCATAATTTAAAAGAATCAGTTGAACACATTTTATGAGCTCTGCTAAGGATTTAAAAACTTTAAAAACACCATTTCTGGACAGGAGTGATGATGTGAAGCAGCATTCATGTATTTGTCAGTGTGAGTTGGTTTTCTGTATATACATACAGAGAACTGCAGACTGCCATTAGGTTGACATAGAATGACAACGTCCATAAGAGGAAGACTTATCTTATACTTCTAGAGTAAATTTGATTTTTGAATTTTACCGAATTAATTTTCTTAAGAAATTCACGGCGATAGGACGAAAGAGTTCCATATAGCAAAAACACCAACATATGTTTCAAATAGATGGTTGAGGTGAAAATTCTGAGAATGTGTATTTCAAAACGTTCCATAAAATAATTAGCTAGAGAAGGGGAAATGGGAGATCGCTAGCTGTTCTTTCTATCTGCTTGTACAATTTGTTTCGACAACTGAAGTATCTTGAGTTAATGACAAAATCGAATGCTTTTACAATAACAGAATTATACAATTATTTAATTATATATCATTCATTCAGGATACTTCAGTTGTCAAAACAAAATACACAAGCAGATATCTCTTAATGTATTGAAAGTGGCCCTGTTCTACAAAAATAAATTAACGTAAGTGGCATCCGTATTTATTTGACATGTTATTACTTGCTTCGGCAATTCGAAAGAACTCCCTTGTAATGGGAATCCTCCAACTAGAGTGAGGTATATACTAGAATGACTGGAATTTGAGATTATGATCAATAGGCCTATTTTATGCTTAGGCGTAAATAAGAAAATATGGCTTGTTTCAGAGCGGCTCGTTCAAGTGGGTTCGGTTTCCAACCAACAGGTTTCGAATCCTGCTTGTGAGCATGGGAGACCACCGACCTCCTTATTGAAATCTGAAGTGGTTTGAAAGTTTCATGTTTTGTCTCTAGAGCAGGATTTCCAAACGTGGTAAAAAAATAAATATAATCAATAAAAATACGCAAAAAAGTTAACCCACTTACACGAATGTGTTATAGGTAGTCGTGGATGGGAGTCACATAAAAATAAAAACAGAAATGAATGTGAATTACTTCGTAACTATTGGTTTTCTTGAATTTTAGGTGCGGCAAATTTCTTAGAAATTTCATTTTTAATACTAAATTTTGTATTAAGTTACGACATGCAGCAGAATGAATAGTCAACCACAGTAGCTTCCTAAATTGTACGTGGTTTTAAGTTCATTAACAGTTTTTTTTTTCCCTCGACAAAATTAAGTACAACAAACAGATTTAAAAAACGTCTGAAATCGTTCTGAACTAATTAGAGCCCTGCTAATGATACAAACAGCATTACCATGAAGGATGACCATTTGGTAACAGTAACAATGTTTTTTCTCGAATATATACTTTTGTTATGGAGGATTCTTCTAGAACAAACCAGGCGATGAGTAATCGTGGCTGTCTCTCTGGAAAAATGTGGCAATAGTCAAATTGTATGGTTCCTCTATGAACAGCAAAACGGCATTTCCAAATATGGCTTGATACAGCTAGAAGTGACTCTACTACATACCGATGCATGTGGTTCTCATAGCATTTTATTAGGAAGTGAATTTCATGTCCTTAAAAGAAGATCAATATTCTCTTAAGGTTTCGTGTAGATCCAAAAAAAAAAACTAAAAAATATTAGTTACGATATTCACAATAAAGCAAGATGCAAGTGTTGCTTTGGTCTTTCTTTCTTTCTTTCTTATAATGCAGCATATGATTGGAATTTTATTTCTCGTATTATCGGGTACACGATGAACAAATCTTATACGATTTGACAAAAAAAAAAAAAAAACACGAGTAATCGAATTACTGGCATCAAAAATGAGTGTAAAATTCACCTCTGATTAAAAGGAAATTATGGTGAATCAACTATTATAGATAAGCACAATCTCTATCTCTGAATTGAACACTAGGATAGCAAGAGTCAACCAGATAATTGCAGAATTGGACTACAATAAAGATTTGCATTTGTGAAACATCCTATAGCCCAGACAGTGTTTTGCATTTCCTAAACTGATGACGCATCGTAAGGCTATCCATTTTGTAAATGAATAACAGATCAAACCAGAGCAAAGTAAATAGTTCCGAAAACAATCGTAAGTATTATTATAACGGCTTTGAAAAGCACTGATCATTTCATGAAACGGCAATGATCGTGTTATTAAGTTATCAGAGGCAAAGTTTAAAATAGGATTATTTCAACATGAATACGAAAAATGTCGGGGCATCCTTAAATGAGCAGTGCTAATAAACGGCGTGTAGATAATAGCATCTGTTATCTACATTCATAGTAGTACCGCAACTAATTAAGCTTATTACGTAAATGAAGCCATGCGCTGGGATTAACTGAGCAGTAATGGGAAATCAAAAACGAAGTGAAAAACGTAATTATAGAAATAGAAGAGAGAGTAACGTTAGTAGTTAACTTGTTTGCAAAATCAAATGAAAAAAAAAATTATATTGACTGTGGCATGTTTTTTTATTGTTGAGCAACTCAGTTCTCCGTTAGATGGCGATGTTGTCGCGTATTTGCTCACGAAGTGACAGCAAGTGTGGCCACCACCAGTACTTTCGTACTAGATCTGGTATTTTTTTATAAATATAAATTTTTAGTGTTCTAGTATGTTCACCAACAGATCTAGTGCTCTCTTCCTTCCGAATAATAACAACAGCATGAGAGTTAGACATACGAGTTTAATATTTTTCTCTTCTTCCGTATCCCCATGTCACATTCAATGACACAAAAGAAAAATTTCCAAGATCTAATGTATTAAAATGTATTAAAAAATTTTGCGATGTTGAATCCTGAAATGTGCAAATCTGTTTTTACAGTATAATGCCACTTGCTGTAAATTTTCCTAATGTTATTGAAGAAAATAATTACGAAGAACTTCATAGCGAATGGCAACTATTGAAGACTGGTACTGAAAAAAGGTCAAGAATTCATAGTTTTTTGGAAAGTTTTCGAAATGAAAAATGCTGTTGGATCAGCAGCAACTGAAAGAATATTTTCAGCAGTGACAATAAACAAGAATAAAATAAGAAATCAACTACAGTCCATTCAAGGCGATGAATGGACTCCTTTTGACAAAAGGAAAATTGAAACATTCATCAGCGACAGATTTTACTATTTCTGGAGAGTTGATTAATTTAGCAAAATCTGCTAAAAATTAGGCTAAATACTTCCAGTGTTTTTCTTGTGAACGGGAATTCCTGTATATATATATATATATATATATATATATATATATATATATATATACAGGGTGTTCGGGATAAATTTGACATATTTATAATTAATTATATTTTTCCGTAAGTTACATGTATTAACACACACTTCTCTTCATTTAAAAGTTTGGACCCTTCTTCATTCATATACAAGATGTCAGAAAGGATGGATAGCTGGAACCCACCTGAATCATGGAAGAGAATAACTTGTATCATGATGATTCGTGCCCGCCATCAAAATAAGGATATTACGACTGCTGCCCAATGCTCCCTGAATACAGTAAAAACAATCAGGCATGAACTAGAGACTTGCAATGGTGACTACGAGGATGTAGCAAGAACAAAGATCCCTAGCAGACGATCTGATTGCGTTCGTACAGCAGAATTCCTCGCAAATCTGCAGGAACAGGTGTTGAAGAACCCTGGCATTGGAATTCGGGCTTTGTTCGTGGAGTTGCTAACTGTAGTCAAGCCCTGGATAACAAGGGTAGCCAATGGTAGGCCGTATGTATGGCAGCAGGATTCGGCCCCTTGCCACACCTCTGGGAAAAGTCAAAAATGGTTGTCTGAAAATTTCTACGACTTCACCAGTCCAAATGTTTGGCCTCCAAACTCCCCAGACCTTAACCCCATGGATTATTTTGTATGGGGCGCAGTTGAAAAAGACACCAATCGCACTTCCAGTAATACAAAAGCCCAGTTAATGGATAAAATTAAAACAGTTTTTGCGGCCCTTCCCAGGGAGACTGTAGCATCAGCTTGTTCGAGGTTCCGAAGCAGAATTGAAGCTGTGATCGATGCTAATGGTGGTTATTTTGAGTAAATCCTGTTGATAGTATTGTAATTAACTCTGCCTGTAATGTTTTTTTTTGTCAATTCATTAAATTTAATAGATACAAAGAAGATTTTCTTTTTCCTTACGAAACTGTCAAATTTATCCCGAACACCCTGTGTATATATATATATATATATATATATATATATAATTAGGATTAAACACTAGTAGGAATTTAGAAAGGTCAAATTTTATGGAACTATAGAAATTCCTAATTTTGGAATACAAAGTCCATTGCAATTAAGGTTCAGATAGCATAATGATTCAGGATTTATTTTAAAAAAAATGTTCATATTTAAAAATATAGTATATCCAAAAGAATCCCATGACTAATATCAACTAAACATTGGACCAATCCAGATGAATTTTATTAAACCAAATTTAGCATTAATGTTCAGAGATCTGCTTTCCATCTGACTGGCCTGTTTGGCTCAAGCAGTAACCTGCTTGATCACAAGATCATCCCATCTTCTCTAAATGCTGGCTTCATAGCCTAGTAACTTTCCTATATTTTTTTAAAGCAACCTACTTATAGAACGCAGACAGGATTAACTACCCTGTCTGTAAATTGCATGTATTTTTGCTGGTTTGACTGCTTTGTGGAATAAAAAACTTTTCATTTCCATATGAGGCAAACTCACTTTAGCTGAAAAGTCTTGATAAAGGTTGTCTGCTTCCTTGACAGAATTTGAACCCAGGTCTTGAGATCACTATGGCCCTCTCAAAGAGCAGGAAATCAGATTTCATGCTGTAACTGATAATACAGCAGACACACTGGAGGAGATTCAGAAATATTTATTGGTTTAACACAATTTCTTCATTAACAGCATTTATTGATTACTGTCATGACCGCATATTTCTGCTCTCATACACCTATTGATCCACTGGGCAGAGTGGATAGCATATCACTCAACTAGCTGTTTAGAATCCCACTCTTCATATGGATGTTTGTGAATGTCATTCAAGGTGGTACATGAATTTCATTCCGTGTGTACACTCTCTTTTAAAGGATGCTTGAAAGGGCTTTTCAAATTATGAAACTCAATCCTACAATAGTAGTTTGCATACATGTTAAACCTTTTGTGGATAGTATTCCATTAAAAATCCCATAATCCTTTAACAATACCAATGAAAACAGGAACCTAACTAAACTGATGACTTAATTTATGATGGAGCACAAATTCATCACCTCTCAAACATCCTGGCTTTGAATATACTTGGTTCAGTGATGATGCTAATAGTATGGTATTTGGAAGTGAGAATTTCAGCTGGCAGCATTCTACACACACTACTTCCATTTCTGGTCACAGGTAAAAATCAAGCATTTTTTATTTACAGCCCCCCCCCCCATGCTTTTCACAATGTTTCGATACTTATCAAGTCTGACTTAGGCTGAGTGTATTTTATTTAAATTGCTTATTTTAAATCCTTAAAAGAAGTCACTTTTTGTTTGTTTATTTAAATTTGACCATTTACAAGAGCACGCTAAAACTGGTGGAATTCAAATTTATATTAATTTTATACTGACTGGATAGAATTTAATGAATGTTTATTTATAATCTACATTCAAATTGACCATTTGTTAAAATTAGGTGAAACAAAATTAGAGTAAATAGGCCAAAAATAGGGGAATATGCTAAACTTCCATATTAATAGATAATTCCACTTCTTCATAGAATTGAATACTGATCATTTTAGTCAATTTCAAATGGCCACATATCAATTAAAATATTGCTGCTGTGATGTGCATTCAGCTCTATTACTATGCTACTGTGAAGTGAAATGTTTCCTGAACTTAGCCCTGGTCGATATTTTTTCATTATTTGATTTGTAAAAAAAAAGCTTGATGAAATTTATATCCCTAGTCCATTTTAATGGCAAAATTATGTTTACAGTACTAAAACAGCCCTAGGTTTGTTATCATGTTACTATATAATACATTCCTTGTCATGATTGCAGTTGTTTCCTTCCTTGGTATGTTTAACAAATAGTTAAAGAAAAAGCATGCCCAGACTTATAAAACATCTATGTACTATGCAGGTAATGTACCTAGTGTAGCCATAAATACTGTTACAACTTGAACAGTGCACCTTTAATCTATCAGTAAATCATTTACAGCTTTCAGTACATACAAACCACATGTATAACATGCATATAGCTGTTGTTCAAAATGTCCCCCCCCCCCTTGCCTTCATGCATGCCCAAAGTCTATGAGGCCATATATTGATGGCAATATACACATCTAACAGAAGCACTGCTATGCTCACTCCAAACCTATCTTCAGGCTGCAATACTAGAGCACTGTTTTTTTCATAGGCTACTCTCAAGACATAATTTGAAATCCAACAGATTCAGAATGGGACTTCCAGGCAGCCAATCAGATAGGTGATGTGTTTGGGCACATTCACCTTCATTGTTGTGTGGTCTTGCCATGTGTGCAGGGGCCGAGTCCTGTTGGAAGGTCAACTGTCTACCATGAAACGGGTTGTTTAGGGATCCATAGCACAGGTTCAAGCAGTGTCGACACACTTTGGTGGAAGTTTTGATCTCATTTTTGCAGATAAGCAACTTAGATACTCCCTAATATGTCACCCCCTCATCCCACACCAAACCATCACTGACAGTTTGCCCCAGATGGTCACATAGCACATGCCATAGGGTGATGACCTATGGCATGCGCTGTACAACCATCTGGGACATATACCTAATCGTTTTGGAATTTAAATGACTCAATGGTGAAAATCTTTTCATCTGTGTCTAGTATTTGCATACCACATACCACTAGACAAGTGCCTTTGATTTTATCACCCTCTGCATTATAAGATATGCTAGGAAGTGTCAGGTAGAATAATGATAGGCTCACTCCAGGTCACCAGTTAGTACACAACATTCTGTGAAATGTTCATCTCTCATGACATTACTTTCTGCATTCCACAGGATTTCAGCAAATGTATGTCTTCACAGCCCATGCAAGCTGTTGCTTCTTAATGCAGCATCGTTATAGCAGTTAATAGTGCGATACATAAACATCCTAGAAAAAAAAAAAAACATTCCAACTTTGTGAATTGCAACTACATGGTTGTTTTCAATTTCTCCACTACACATTAACTCATAACTAGACAACTCTCTACTGATAACAAATGTTGGCTGCTCACGGTGCCAATAATGGACCCATCTCTCACAGTTCTGTGGGCAGCAAGGGGGTGCGTGTGTATGTGCAGAAACTGTAACAGTATTTATGGCAAGACTTTACCAATACTGGCCACTGAATTAGAAACTTTACACAGATATACCTAAACATGACTTAGCGTATATGCAAAACGGTTGGTTTACTATTGTTAAATAGTTCTAGGCAACTATTTAACAATGCTGCTGGTCAGTAATCAATAGTATTGATGGGAAAAAAAAAAAAACATCTTTCGGAGTTTGATAAAGTGCTTCTTGTGAGTGCCTGTCTGGCTGGAGCCATGATTTTGAAAACAGCAGAGCTAACTGGTTTCTCAAAAGGTGAGATATCCCAGGTGTTTAATCAGTGAAAAATAATGCACACTGCTTGTCTAAGAGGCAACAAGTGTGGTTCTAAGATAATCTTTGAGAAAGCCTATACAGACAGAAGTTGACCAAAGCATTAAATGAAGGCTGTTCCTGATCAATATCCCACCAAACAATGCATGCACAAGGAATTGAAAAGGTTCAGTATTGGCAGTTACATATCTATATAGAAACCAATGATGAATAAGTTTAATTTAGTTGCTCGTATGTATAAATAAGAGTTCATGAAAAATCACTACTCACCTATAAGAACACCTTTACCTTGATTTATAAGGTCAAGTAATAAGAGGGAATGAGAGAGACCTATGGGAATGAAAGAAGAGGAGAGAATGGCAAGAGGTATAATGTATGGCGACTCAATGATCCGTGGTGTTGTGGTGTTCAAGATAGGATGCGCGAGGAGTGTTTGGCAGGAGGAACAATAGAAAGGGTGGCTATGGCAATTAAGAGAGGTGAAAGGGTGGATGAGATGATTGTGATGGTAGGAACGAATGACTTGAGTGGTAATGTAAGTCGGGCAGCGAGAGATATGAGATTTTTGCTCGAGACTGTACGGAAGAAGACAGAGAGAGGAAAAATAGTGTGCGTGTTGCCTAGGTATGATAATGATGAGCTGAGCAGAAGAGCAATGATATTGAATGGCATAATAGCAAGAATGTGTGACAAGAGAGGACTGGTATATGTGAATGCTTGGAGTGCGTTTGAGGAAAGAGAGGAATTGTATGCGAGAGACCGTTTGCATTTGAATGAGGAAGGATGTAGGCATCTGGAGAGATTGCTGTTCTGAACGAGTCAGTGTGTCCCAGGGAGGATGATAGCAGGGGTGGCCTCTTGTGGGAATGGATACTTGGGAGAAGGGAGACGATGTCAGGTAACACTGAGCCCAGTGGAATCTAGAAGGGATAATGCTGGGTATAGAAACAATGGCATTTATATGCTTTATACTAATGCCAGGAGTATCCAGAATAAGGGAGAGGAATTGGTGGCGCAGATAGCATCAGCCTGGCCAAAAATTATTGCGATCACTGAGACATGGTTGACAGAAGGGGATATAACAACAGGAATAGAAGTCGCTGGGTATAGCATTTTTCGTCAGGATAGGAGGGGAAAGCATGGTGGTGGGGTACTGTTTACGATAAGTGATGACCTATGTCCTCTAAGAGAGGAGGCTTTGGAAGGAAGTGAGACAAATGATTTTGAGAGCATATAGTGTGAGGTAGAGGTAGGCAAGACAGGATATTTAGTGGGGTGTTGCTACAGACCCAGGAGCACAGAAGATGGGGGCCAGGAGATGTTTAGACAGCTAAGTTTGGCAAATGCAAGAAGAATGATTGTTATGGGAGATTTTAACTACAGTAATATAAATTGGAGAGAGAAAGATGCATGTGTAGCAATAGGGGAATGGAATTTCTAGAATTCTTGAGGGACAAATGTCTTAGGCAACATGTAACAGAGGGAACAAGAGGTTCAAGAGTTTGGGATTTGGTTATAGCATCAGAAGAGTTGATAATAACTGAGTTGACATCTCTCCCACCAGTTGGAGAGAGTGACCATATGGTTTTGACTTGAAAAATGAATAGACATGCAGGAGTGTCAAAGAGCCGAGAACTTATGTGGAATTATAATGCAGGTGATTATAATAGTCTTAGACGTCAACTTCGGGAAGTTTCATGGAGGGAGGAATTAGAAGGCCGGGATATCATTAGTGCGTGAGAAATTGTGAAAGAATATTTGTTAGCAGCAATGGTAAGTTGTATACCACGAGTGAAGAATAGGACACAATTTGGAGTAAAGTGGATGACAAACAATGTTAAACAGGAATTGCATGTGAAAAAGAGGCTATGGAAGAGATATAAAGAGAAGGTGAAGAGAAGATGCATGAAGAATATAAGACACAGGCCAGAAGAGTGACTAGTGTGGTAAGGAAAGCGAAACTGGAATATGAGAGGAGATTGGCCCTAAGATCCAAAGAAAATCCTAGGGAATTTTTTAGCTATGCGGCCAGTAGGAGGAGAAATGACTGTGGAAGAATGATATTGTGGGATAAAAATGGGAATAGAGTGACTGATGCAGAGGACATAGTGGAATTGTTCAATGAACACTTTACTGGAGTATTTCATCCTAGAGGAGTCAGTTTTAATGCTAGAGGGATATGGCTGGTTCGAGGTTTAGAAATACAGGAGGAGAGTGTGTTTCAGATACTAAGTACTCTGGATGTCAGTAAAGCTGTGGGACTGGATGGTATTTCACCCGAGTTTTGAGAGAATGTGCTAGTGAACTGACAGTGCCTTTAACCTGGCTTTTCAATGAAAGTCTGGCTTTGGCAAAGGTGCCCAGGGAATGGAATGAAGGTAAGATAGTGCCATTGCATAAGGGTGGTAACAGACTGGAAGTGTCTAATTATAGGCCAGCCTGTGTGTCATCAGTAGTTGTTAAGATCTTGGAGAAAGTAGTGAGAGACCGTATACAGCATTGGGCAGATGAGAGTAATGTTATCTGTGAGAGTCAACAAGGATTTGTGAAAGGACGGTCTTGTTTTAGCAATATGCTAGCCTTTTATAATAAGTTACAAGAACATTAGATGAGGGAAAGGCATATACTGCAATTTTCTTAGACTTAGCGAAGGCATTTGACAGGGTGCCACATGATAAGCTGATATTTAAGTTGCAGCACATGGGTCTGGATGTCATATTGGTCAACTGGATTCAGGATTGGCTGTCTGATAGGTATCAGAGAGTTGTGTATGGTGGAGCAGTTTCAAGGAGGCAGAGGGTTACAAGTGGGGTCCCACAGGGCTAAGTACTAGGACCTATATTGTTTAACCTTTATATCAATTACATTGCCAGTGGATTGCAAGGGGATATTCAGTTGTTTGTGGATGATGCGAAGCTGGGAAGGATTATTAGTAATAGTGCAGATGTGGTAGCCCTGCAAGAGGATTTAAATAAGCTAGATAGATGGGCAAATGAATGGGGGTGTCAGTTTACAGTTTAATGCAGCAAAATGCAAGGTCTTGAAGTTTGGGAAACATCGATGGGAGGAGTTATACTGGAGGAAGTAGGGGAGACAAGAGATCTGGGGTTGATGATTGCTAGAAACCTGAAATTTAGGAGACATATTGCAAAGGTGGTAAAGGTAACACAGAGGATTGCTACAATTATGAGAAGGACAGTGACCTGCAGAGATAAGAGGGTTATCATTCCGTTGTATAAGTCTCTGATCAGACCACACTTGGACTATTGTTCTCAGATTTGGTCCCCAGGAAGAGGATAAATTAACTGTGGAAAGGATACAAAGATGGTTTCAGGACTGTACAAGGATAGGTATGAGGATCGGCTGAGGGAATGTGGACTGCAGAGTTTGGTGGATAGAAGAAGAAGAGGTGATATGATTGAGACTTTTAAACTGTTGAGAGGCAGTTACAGGGTTGACACTGGGGAGTTCTTTCGCTTGGTTGAACAGCAGGAAGGAGTGATGACAAGAGGCCATCCCTGGATGTTACGAAAGGAAACTGAGCAAGAGGGCAAGGAGTGGGTTTCTTTGCATGGAGGGTGGTTGAACCGTGGAATGCATTGCCTGATGGAGTGGTGGGAGCGAGAACGGTCAATGAGTTTAAAGAGTGGTATGATAGACTTTGTGTTTCTTGGGGGGGGGGACCTCCCCTCGATGAGTCTTGACAGACTTTATGTTCTTAGGAAGGACCTCCCACGATGAGTCTTTTGACTCCATGGAGGCCTGAATAATAATAATAATAAAAAGTTAATTTTTTTTTTTTGTTTTTTAAAAAGAAAAAATTTTTTCCTAAACTATGGTTTTTCCCAACTCCAAAACATCTTGGACAATATTCTGATTACAACAAATATTAACTGTCATTTGAGTTACCTGAATGCTGTAGATTAGATCCAACCAATAATACAGCAGACTAAGCTTGTTATGACCAGTCCTTGGCAATGATTCTCTCACTGGCTTCAGTTTATCAGATGGCATCTCATTGAAATGTGTACTATCCTTGTTCTTGTAAATCACAACCAAGTACATATCTGTTTCAAAATATCTAATTTTTGGTAGTTACTCTTGGGAATCGTGTTTAGAAACCTATTTTTCATTTGTAGCATGCTGAAGTTGTTTCCTTCAGCTTACCTTTTCCCTGCCCTAATTTTCATATTTCCTCTAACAATTCCTCTAGTCACCAGCCAAGCATGCTCCTTAATGAATGCGTCTATCCACATTTCTTTGTTATCCCCCAGACCCTATTTTCTTACCTAGGATTTTATAACTAGTTCTGCTTTCTCCCTAAATGAAGCTCATGATAATGAGAAAAACATATGAGCAATTCAGTTTAGTTCTCTTAGATGTGTGAAACTCATTTAAAATATTACTCTGTAAATACTCAACCACCATTCCCTGTGAATACTCTATAAACAGCCTTGCTTTACTGATACAAGAATGATCTACATGGTTACAGAATACATTTTGATTTATGCAAAGATCACTCACAAAAGATAAATCTACAACACACACATATGCATGAGCTGAGGGATATCTGAGAATGTTACAACCAAGGCAGTGGTGGCCTTGTATTGGGCAATGAAAAATCATTGTCCAATAAAAATCATTTACCATCTGAAAACATTCTTAGGCATTCATGCAAAAGTGAGATAAGATTTGCAGAATGCATATTAAGCCAGCAATCTTAATATGCATTCTGCAAATACTTACTCAGAGTGGCTTCAATGGCTTGGTGGTATTCAGTATCTCAGGATAAGAATGGCCATGCAAAACAAGATAATTAACTTATCCAAATCAATTTAAGAAATGTAATCTAGTGCTCTCTCCCTCAGAGCATTTTGATCTTTCAAATTTAAAGATTTAGATTGTTTTGGTTGCAAATATAGTCTAATTCAAACCCTTGAAATGCAGAGGTTTGGCCACTCAACTTAAAACAGAAAATATACCTAATGCACTAAACATAATTATACAAAGCATTTTATCAGCAACAGAATACTCAGACTAAAAATGCAATAAAAAAATTTCTGAAAACTGGGGTCCTTGCCCTTTATAAGGAACACTTGCATGCGCGCACACACACACACACACACACACACTTTTACTTCAGTCTGCAACCTAGGCCAAAACTTCTATCATCCACAAGTATGTTAGTACTATATGACAATCAGCCTGCCAAATAAAATTCACCTCTCATCATTCTCATGCCATCCATTATATTTCATAAAATGGATATTTTTAACTCAAATTCATCTCATCCCTACTTGGAGACCACCCAGGTCTGGTGTGTCAGAACAATTTAAATCTTTATAATAAAAAAAAAGGTATAAATTTGATCCCTGTACAAAATAGTTTCTAAATTATTAGAAATTCTTTCATCTGCCACCTTCATGGATTTAAGGTCTGGATATCATTAGCAGAATCAAACCATTTCCCTGTTCTATACACATTATTAAAAATACAGCAAGCTAGCCACATTATGCAATATCACTAAAAGAATAGGTATTTAAAATCTCAGCCTCCCCACATACTAACATTCCTATACATAATAAACACGTGCAGCTTCCTCTTTTTTAAACTAACTGTTCAGCAGGTTGATCAAAACAGAAAACTAAGATAGTGTGGGTATTTTTACATACATATCCATTTATAATGTTACATTGCATGTAACACATTATTCACAGTGAATCAAATGGAGTAAAACAACTGGATGCTCAAATTATTAACTATTCTTGGAGCAGTCATAATCATGAAGTTGGAAAAAAAAAAATTAAAAGAATGAATAGTCAAGTAAATTAGTTCTAGATATAATCAAATGAAATAAGTCTTCTTCTCTTCATGGATTAGACATTTGCCTGTTCTGGTTTCACTGGTCCTTCCATCTTGCAGCTGGTAAGTCTCTCAAGGTAAAACATTAAATACAAAACAATTTGCAGCTGTTTTTTTCTTTAATTTATTTTTAGTTATATCATAAATTGTTACAACTTCAAACGATGAGGATACAGGGAAGATATATTCTTGTTAACATAAACTCAACTCCTTAATGTTTAATAAAATATTCTTTGCTACCCTCAGGGTCAGGCTTCATGGTGTCAGAACCTGGTTTCCATCCTGCAGGACATACTACAAAAATCAAATTAAAACCTCAATTTTTGGGCAAAAATGATCAGATCAGTTAAAGAGAATAAATGAGTTTCATTATGCTAAGTTCAAAGGACTAAACTCAAAAGAGAAATTTAGTTACCAATTCTTAGTTCAAGTGTATTCAATCACTACCTGTTTAACCACCCAACCAGCCACATGGATCAAATATACATGAGCCATATGTTTTCTATAATATCCAATGGTTATATTGACCTCAATGAATAGTTTGCATCTATGTAATTATGGACACATGTATGGTCCAGGATGGTATGGTGGTTAAAGAGAAATAGATGTTTGCTAAAATAAAATTTAGATAATTTTTTTTTAAATATATAAATTCTGCACTAAGCTTAAGAATGAAAATTCATTTTATCATTCGATTATACTTCAAAACTGAAATTTCAACTGGCCTCAACATTTAACAGTGAAAAAAAAAAAAAAAAAAAAAAAAAAAAATCAGTCACATCAGTATTGATGTAAATAATATACTCTGTATTTATATATGATCAACTACATGAACAGCAAATTTAACATGCAAATTAGTATTAGAACAACACTTAAGCAATACTTCTAGGAGAAATGAGCTGCTCTTAATATGTTATCTAGTATGGTGATTTCTGTAATGTAATAAACATGTAGACGTCAGATTAATAACTAAAGGCTAATAACTAAATATGTATAATTTACTGATATATGATGTGTGTATAATGGTTAGTTAACCCCAACATAAATGACAAACTACAGACATCAGATCGGACTTTTTCTTGACTGAAATTCAAAATACAACCATATCATTCCACTTTCTAATTTACACACTGCATGATTAATTTTGCCATGGGGGGGTGCCTGTTCCTTTTTTTTTTTTGATTCAGACACTGCTTGCCAGAGAATGCAAAATTTAGAATTGTCTATTTTTGAGCTGCTCTCACTTAAGGTTTTGTCCCACTTAGTAGCATTCATCTGCTATATTTACTGCTCTTTCAATTCTAAAACCAACCTGACCTCTTCATCTTCTTATCCCTGATGCAATTTTCTGCAATTCTGATATCCAGATAAACAGACAATGCTTGCAATCCCCTCTCCATTGGCTTCACTTTTTGACAACACTAATGACCAAGGTGCAGAAATATTCTTCAAAGAAAACTAAACAACTACAAAAAACTCTCATACAGAACATTTCCCTCCAATTACATCACAACCTTGTCCTTTAGCACTACAAATAAAAAAAAAAAGGTACCAGTGACCTCCAGAACTCCAGTTTTTCACACTGCTTCTCTGAGCAAATTGCAGAAATTATCCACTTGTTTGCAAAGACTGTCAGATGAAGCTTTTACTCACTTGTTTTACCTCTCTCATTCAGATGGACACTGTTAACAGCCCATGGACAAATCAGACCTCCCAATGTTACTTCTCCAATTCTCATATAGATGACCAAGGCAGATCAATTCCTACCATACTAGAAACTGAGCACTGATTGGTTCAAGATTAGAAATTATGATTTGGTTGTATTACTTAGTAAAACTTGTATAATTTTTAAATAACAGGAAATTGATAAGAATTAGCTAAAACTTGTATACTGTTTGTTTATAAGGCAGTAAACTAACACTGAGACTGTATTTAACTTCTGAATCAGAGTTGAGTGGGTTAAAAATAACCCAGCCTAAGTTTTCTCAGATCTCTTATTTGTAGTGTAGTTACAAAAAAAAAGCCACAGACATGACTTCTGAGAGAATTAGGGAAATGAGCAAGTGACATCAATAACAGTCATTAAAATTTATATTAGGAAAGAACTTGACACTAAGCATCCAAGAATGTGACCTGAATAAGATAGCATGTCCACTTAAATAGAATGAGAAAAGGTTAGCAAAGACAGGAGGGAGAATCTAGTATCTCAAGTGAATAGATAAAGCTGGAATAATCTGCATTATGTTCAATAACACTTCAATACCTTGTGCCTAGATGTGCAGCCTTCATTATCATAACTTTGAGAACTAAAGAGCCATTAACAAGTATTAGATATAAGATTGAAATATTGCTGACATGAATTATAAAACTGATGGAGGCAAAATTATTCAACATATTGAACACCAATGCTTCATCAGTTAAATAAAGCTGATTTTCTAATGTGTCTGTTAGCACAGCTGGTAGTGACCATAACTTTGCTTAAAAAAACTGGAATTTACATCCTATCCATGGATGCAATAAATGTTAACACCCCAACCAGCCATGACGTCTATAGACATTCAGCTAAATCTGAATACGATTCTATAACGCCCGTTGAATAACATGGATAAGAAGTGCAATTTGATCTCACTATTTCATCCACCTCAGCTGGTAGGAAGGTTAATCAGGACAAACTGAAGGTAAGTTAGCCAGAATCAGAACTGAGTACATGTATTGAGAAATTATGGAGGTAAGATTAACTGCTCATCATAGGAAGATGGGATAAAATTTTCATTTTACAGAACTTCTTTAAAGAGAAATCAAACTTGCATATAGGTAATAAACTTCCTTTAAAAGGGAGTTCATTTCCAATAAGTTTGACTTCCCTTTAAAAAGGTAATATACTTAACATTACTTTTGCAGATTTCAAGGAATTCATTACTAAATAACAACACTGGCAGAAAATAGGACAAAAAAAAAAAAAAAGTAGATCACACCTCTAATGGACTTTCCTCTCAGGAAAATGAAAAACTGAACCTAAAATAACCACTGCATAACTTTCTCTCATAACTACATGCCATGTAGTTATGAGAGAAAGAGATCACACATTTAAGCAGCTTAGTTGCTTGTTGAAGTTCACGTTAAGATTTTAATGGTCATCCTATTGTCTGTTACAAAAAAATCTGGGATACAAGAAAATTGTAATAGCATATACAACTATAACACACAAAAAATGGAAGACTGACTAAGCCTAAAGTCCTAAGAAAGACAATACACTCTGTAGATGCTGGCTGATGGGTAGGTCTAAGAATTACTGGGTTTTCAAATATTTGAAATTTCACACTAACATTTATTAAGATCTGGTTGTTTTTCCTACCTGTTCCAACTAGATCTCTCACAGCTGAACTCTCTTTTATTTATCACACTTTGTTAGGAGGAGGGTGATAAGAAAAAAGTTTGTGAATGTATTTACCTGCATGGGTAGGTTTGTGTAAACTGAGAAAGCACTGTTTAAGGTGATGAGTGAAATGTTTACAAAAGGCTTTTCCGTAGTGAACTGGATTCTGGGATGTTGACTGTTGAGGTGAAGGAGAAGTGACATGTAGCCAAACAGAGAACATAACTTATCTAGCCAGATACAAGGTTTGAGAGCTACAGTGTCAAGAGCATGTTTTCATCCTCCATACAGCAATCAATTAATTAGAGAAAAGTCTATTGCTCTGTGGTATCCCCCTTTGTTAAGTTTTCTAGAAATCCACAGACTCAAATTAATAAGGTTTAGAATATGCAATCAATTCTCTTGCATCCTTTGACATTGTCAATGTTCATAAATGAAAACTCTGACACTAATATCTGGGGACTGCACATGGCCCTCAAGTTATGGAACCTATTAATGTATTAATAAAAGACAACTACAAGCCTGGCTGGCAAGTTGGCAGTGTATCCTTTCACAAATAGATTGTGGATCTGAATCCCACTCTGGACATGGAATGTTTGCGATTGTTTTTAGGTGGTAGATGAATTTCACTAACTTGAGCCAGCTTACTAGATGCAGGGAATGGATTGAAAAGTCCACATCTGATCTCTTGAGCAAAGTTTCCAAACTTATGTAACCATCTTACTCATGGTGCTAATACATACAAGGTCACCCATCTATTTTTGTAGGTGGGATTTGCATTTAAAAGCATGGCGGATAGGAGTTTGTTTTAAGCATTATGAGAGTATCTCACATAGAATTATATAAAGGCAAAACAACCTACTTCAGAACACCAGTTCCTCATAGAAACATGGCTGGTTTCATTCTTAACTGGTACCAGTTACTTATTTAAAAAAACTCTAGATGTCATTTCCAGCCAAGTGAAGAAACCAAAATGTTAGACTCTTTAAACTCAATTTTTGCTCATTACAAATTCTTAAGAGTTACTGAGCCATGAAAAACTAATTCTTCAAGCTGAATGAGTAAACCAAATTTAAGTTCTGTTTACAAACCACATATGCAAGCAAAAAACTACAGTTATGCAAAATCATTTAATTCCAAGATCATCTATAACCTGTTTTAAGTACTGACCTTGCCATTAACATTTCTACTAGCAAAGATTAGATTTCTCTTCTTGGACTAACCTAACCTTTCCTAATACAAATATATTACAGCTATAAACTCCTCACTCTCCAAAAGTTTAATATTCAATACTATTTACTTATACAACTGATACCATATCAATCACAAATTCTAACCATATGGTATTACTTTTGATGCTCATTATGGAATGAGCATCAAAAGTATCACTAAAGTGATGCTATCCAGAAGAGGATAGCCCACTTAAGATGGCCCTTTCCATTTAAATCATCTTCTCAGATTTCTGCTTTATGCGTTCTTATATTTCCAGGGACATCGCTATTATAAACTAACCTTCCTCCATTTTCCTCTAAGCATGCAAAAACATTAGAAACCACTGTTTCTAATTCATGCAATTCAACTTCAAACTTACTAAAAGGTACTTATTTTCTTATCAATGCATTCTTCGGAACAACCTCCAAGAACAGATTAACAGGTTCCTTGTTAACCATTCTCCTCATTTATGAAGATATTATCTGAGTCAAGGACTCAAGAGTTAAAAAAATTAGATCAATGAGAAAGTTGAGTCTCTGCCTTCAACCAACTCTGACAATGAATTTGAGGCCATCAGTGAATCAAGACTTTCAGGGGAGAGATTATGGTATATATGAGCCACCATCTTGTATTGATAAATCTGGACAGGTATGTCTGAAATGGTGTTTGTTCTGTCAATTTCAGGACTGTTAGAATGGAGTTTTCTAATAGTGAGAATTAAAAAAAAAAAATTAAAAAAATTCACTAACAAATCTGATAACTCATTTATATAAAGGTTTCCTAAATTAGATTGTTAATGAATTTTTCAAATCAGACTGTGATCCTTAAAACAGCACTGCTGATATGGAATTCTGGCTAGAACTTTGGTCCATGAATTTGCTAAAAGTGTGGAATGTAGTGCATTCTGAATTAAAACTCAAAATATATTAAAATAAATTCCAAACCTTCTCCATGTTTGTCTGTATACTGAAAGGCTTGCACTAAACGTAGTGTTTCATCTACAGATCGTCCTACTGGCAAATCATTCACTGTGATCTGTCGCAACAATCCTTTGTCATCAATAATAAAGAGACCCCTAAATTACCAAATAATAATAAAATTAATATTTCTTTAAAAAAAATTCAGATTAATATATAATATTTCATATACAAGTAATTAATACATCGTGTTTTTCCATCCATAATTTATACACATGAAATGAGCACAAAATTGTTTACAAATTGTTGAATAACTAAATATGTGACAAAGTTAATGACTTACTGTTAGAATAATTAATATCTAGCTTTATCTTTGTGACAATTTTAGAGACGGATCAAAATCTACTGCAACAACAGGAATTTTATAGACTTATGCTTAATGAATATATTAAACAAGATGACATTTTTAGAAGCATTTAGAAAAATGCATTCCCTCTAAATACACTGTTGATGTTAGCTCTCTTCCTGGCAAGTCTGACTGTAACCTTGTCCATGTTTCCTTTTCTACATATTGTCCTTTCCCAGTTTTTCTTAGCCTCATTATCCCGTGGCACCATAATAGTGCCAGTTAAGATGACCTTCAGGATATTTGTACATCTGATTATTACTTCTACTCTTCTGATCCTAGCACCTGCTCTAATTTCATAACAAATTTTCAGTGATAAGTGCTTTTATTCCCCATTCCACTTAAAACACTATCCTTATCGAAACAATGGTTCCTATGAAACTGGACAAAAGCAGCCCACGTCAAAATTTCAGCACATATCCAATGGCACTGGTCAAAAACTTCAGCCTCACTCAACTTCAAATACAAAAACTATCAGCAAATACATTAGTAGAATTTGTTAGGACCAAATGCAATAAGCTTGTCTGCTTCCCAATACTCCAGTTTTCTGGTCCATCACCAAGACTGAGATGTAACTTCTGTCCATGTTTCTTGTTTTCACACTCCAATGACTTTTTGGCATCAATTTTTTTCCTGAAATTCTTATACAGAGAGAACCAAGGCAGATCTCCCCCTATTCCACATACTTTTCATAATATGTCTTGATTGCCCAGAAGGAGATAAAATACTCAGTAGCTTTGATGCTAACTGGGGGCCTTAATGGTATTCCTCCAGTTCTGCTGAAAGCTTATGCTACAGAATTCACAACAATCTTAATCATCTCTTCAAGTTGTCATACTCATCTGATATCCATCCAATAGCTTGGAAGCAAACTTATTCATCATGTTCCCAAAAAAGGGAGATAGCTGTCAAAACTTATCTTATCACTGAGCTCAATTCTCAATGGAAAATGTCAACAACTTTTGCTTCACTATTTGGAGTGACTTATCTAACCTTATCCATCTTTAGACAGAAAATAATGCAAAGTTTGGAGGAAAAAAACTCAAGTAGTCATAATATTTCCAAGGCATTCGAGTGTAGCATTAAGACCTTATCAAGCAACCATCTCATGATAATTCCTCCTCTTTGTGAATGCACTACCAGATTCACACATTCATTTTAGGTCATGTGGATGGTTTCCTTTCAGATTTTCTATCAATGCTGGTATACCCCAGGGTTCTGTGCTTTCACTTACACTCTTCTTCCTATCAATGATCTTTAACATCTGATCCTAGTTACAGCTTTGCTGATGACATCCTTCTGCATCCTATTTCATTTTCAAAACCTTTTATTCAGGTCAATCTGGTGAATTTTGATGCCACCACAACACAATTCTATCATCTCATTTCTAGAATGAAAACGTCACTCTCCTTCAAATGTTTGGCAATCGATATTCTGGTTGCCAACAATGATCGCTCCCACCCACTTCTTCTTGGGTTGACTCCCATCCAACTTGCATGCCTATCATATCACCCCTTTTCCACCTATCAACCAATTTCTATAATCCACAAACCTTCAACCTGCTCTCACAACATTCATTCCATGACTGCTACCATCTTGGTCACTTGCCTCTGGATCCTCTCCACCTATTCATCAATCAACCCTAGTGTCTAGATGTGTGCAGTAGTAAAGATGGGACTTTATCAAGGCTCAATAAAGAAAAATAATAACCTGCTTGTCTCTGCTCAAAGTATTCTTCAGTAACCAAGTAATCCAATGAGCTGCTTTAGTCATTTTCTCTATGTGGCCCCTAAACTAACTCCCTATCCACTAATAATCCCAAATCTTTGACTTTGTCAATTTCCTGAGTACAGTGGTATACATCCCAAAATGCATAACCATACACTTTGCCACATGAAACTGACCTCCATTCTCCTTTGCCCAATCTGCCAATTTATCCAAATCATCCTACAAAATTTTGACATCTGTATTAACTATTGCCCTACCCAACTTTGCATCATTGGCAAATAACTAACATTTTCTCTCAGATCCTTTCCTATATTGTTAATAAATGAATTAAACAGTGGCAGTCCAAGAACATAACCCTGCAGCACACCACTAATCATAGGCTTTCTTTTGGACTACTCCTATATAAACTGATAAACTACACACTCTACATATATAGTATACATTTTAAGTTAAAGGTTTTTAACTTTCCTATTAGACAGTCATATATGTAATTATTGATTTAAATCTTGAAGGAAGTTAATTATGTTTAGTTTTAATAATTATAACACAGAAGCTCATACATACCGAAATGAAATTCCATCTTCTTCCCTATAAACACCATAACTCTTAGCAATAAGTCCACTTTTATCAGCTAAGAGTGGTATGTTAAGACTACCAAGTCCACCTTCTTTCCTGGGGGTATTGATCCTATAAAATAAACCATTACTAAAAATATTGTTTGACTTTCAAATAATATTTGAATCATTTTTGAGAATTATGCATTTTTCAGTTTATCATGCATGCTCTGGTACTGTATGAGTATTAATGAAATTTGGAAGTCATTTATGAGAAAATAGAAAAAAAAGTTATTAAACAGTAACAAGTCACTTGTATGATGAATCTGCATAACTGAAATACATGGAGCATTGTTTGAAAGTAAACTACTCAACATCCTTGGGTATTGTTTCCTTTAGTAACATCTACATTCTGTTGTACCATCTACTCCTCTAACATGTACAACAGATCATGTTGAGACCTTTTCAGTAGGATTAAAAATAATTGTCAGAACCAAGTTTTATCCTTGTATCTCATGCTTTAGAGTCAACCAAGATGGGAATGAGTGTTTAGGTGCTCCACAATAAGCTGCCAAAACAGTGATATGCATAGTCTTAAAAAAAAAAAACTTTTCAACAAGAATTTTTTTTCCATCAGTCTTTGATGAATGCTGAAAATGATTCTTAAATATATAAATAATATTCAGTGTTTTTTCCCCAAGGTACTTACTTGGTAATGAAAAATTATGTTCCTACAGTAAAAACACATTTCACAGTCAACATCACTAAGACAAATATGTCATGAAAAATTGCTATGGTAAATGCAGAAGTTTCAAAACTGCAGTTCAATGCTAGGTCATGGCATAATCCTAGGCTTCATTAGTAGCCTTGCACATATATTTATCACCAAGACAACCAGTAATACTCAATAACACAAGTGAACAAAATTCTGTCTTTAACAATAATTTCTCATTCAGATACCAAGAGATACTGAGGTTGGAGTAATGCAGAAATCATGTTTTTATAAGCCATTCCAGTGTTTTTGACTCTTGCTGAGCTTGTGAGTAAACTATCCCACTCAGCCTCTTGTCATTTCTTTCAGCAACTAAAGTTCAAGTGGGTAAGTTTTTTATGTTGTCCATCCAACTCTTTTGCAGTCTTGCTTTCCTTCTCAGGCCCTTAATCTTCCCCAATATAACTGCCTCTTACAATGATTCATCTGCTCACATATGTCCAAAGTACATTAACTTCTGTTTAGTGATCATTGACTGCAAGAAGTCATTCTGTCTTTATACTTTCTAAAACCTTATTAGTCAATTCTTATAGCCCATGGGATCCTTAAGTCCTCCATATCCATAATTCAAAAGAATCATTCACTTTGAATTTCTTCTTAATTCAGCTTTCACATCCATACATCACTACTGAAAGTACCATAGCTTTGGAAATTCTAACTTTCGTGGCATTACTCGCATAACTTCTGAGGTTTAAGATAGTTGTAATAACAATGTTACTCTTTAATTTCATCTTCACATTTACCATAATTTCTTATTCTGGACCCCAGAAAATAACTTCCAATGATCTTTATTTTATCTCCCATCATAAATTCATCTAAATTGCCAGAAGCCATTGCTTTGGTTTTGCTGATGTTTAAATTAAGCCTGGCTTTGTTGCTTTCCTTCTTAACAGAAGAACTGCTCCAGATCTTTAGTTTCTGCTATGAGGGGTATATCATCTGCATATCCTAAATATTTATTTTTCTGCTACCAATCTTAATTCCAGCTGGATCTTTGTCTAAGCTAACTATTCTCATAATATATATTCACTATAAATATTAAAAAGATAGGGTGACAGCATACAACCCTGCAGAATCCCTCTTTTTTTCCACTCAAACACTTTCTCCAAAGACCGTCTTTACTGAAGCATAGCTTTCTTATCAAGAGAATTAGATGATCAGGTATTCCCATTGTATTCATTACAATCTGCAATCTGTTGTGATCCACACAATCAAAAACTTTCTTATAATTAATAAAACAGGTGTATGACTTTCTTAAAATGCTATGGATTAAAACTAGCAGTTGAAAGCCTACTTTAACCTTGGTATCTTTTCTGGTTCTCGCTCCCACTGATGAGATCATTATCAATCATCCTTTATAGGTTGAAACTAGTCTAGGTAGTGAGTGGCCCTTCCCATGATGCATAGCATTATACATTCTCAAAAGGATGCGAGCTCCGCATTATGGGATACTAAAGCAATTAATGTAAAGTTATTAGTCTCTATATACAAGTAGTCTGTTCATGAAGATACTTCATTTGCAAACTCTGTTTACACTTGGATAAAGAATTAAATAAGAATATCAATTTCTTGGCATCTAATTTATTACCAAATGAAAAAAACTAAAATTTTTTAAATGTTCCACTATCTTTTCATTTATAAGTGGGACACCAAAAGATACATAAATAGGCACATCATCCAGCCCAATAAAGGCTGGTTGATCCCCGTAACGTAAAATAGATCAATTATAACATTCCCATCTCCTCCACCTTCCATAATATACACATTA
This sequence comes from Typopeltis vanoorti, assembly GCF_054136105.1. Classification (NCBI taxonomy): domain Eukaryota; kingdom Metazoa; phylum Arthropoda; class Arachnida; order Uropygi; family Thelyphonidae; genus Typopeltis; species Typopeltis vanoorti. The sequence goes on along the minus strand of NC_143568.1, from coordinate 74,897,469 downwards.
TCAGAAATTTATTTACATCTATATCTGGGGGTTGTCTGAAAAAAAAAAAAAACATTGAAAGTATTGAATATAAATTTTCCCAACTCCTTTTGTAGAAACTATAGTACAACTGCTATAAAATAAGAGCAGTGGTTAGAAAGAACCTATTGATATTATTCTTCAGTAACTGGGAAATTGTAGTTGCCAAACACTCAAGAAGGCTTAATTAAGAGGGAGATGTCTCCCTCTTAATTAACAAATTCGTCGGTAAAATAGCCTTTCAGCTTATTACTCAAGAAGGCTATTTCAGAGAACAGAAGAGAATTAAAAAAGAGAAGTCATTTCAGTGGGTTTGCAACTTAACTGTACAAGGATGTTGGGTGGTGACAGGCTTAGTGAAAGAATGGCAGAAGCTACTTCAGAGTAACAGATCCTGTACAAGTACCTATATGAAAGACAATGCAGAAACACTCATCTGTGAAATAATGGCTAAAGTGAAAGAAAACACTTTAGCCAAACTATCATCTTATGGATGGCATTAAGAATTTTATGTTTCTGTTCCATCAAGCAAAAACACAAAAACAAAATTCTCGAGTTGAGTGGAGATTTAGGTTGAATGACAGGTAAGTTTTTATTTTTTAAGTCCTAACTGCAGACAATTGTCAACCTATTATACACAAGTACCATCATGCATAGGCCAAGGATTAGATAACTCAGCTCCCTTCTCTAGATGCCAAATATAAAACTTTTTAAGCCACTTTAGAGAGAATAAGCATTAGTGATCTTATACCAAGCAAAAAAAAAAAAAAAAAAAATCTTAAGCAGAAAAGTATACCAAATTTTTAAAAAGATTAAGAGGCTACCAGTGACAGTATGTGACAGGAAAGGCCATAGGTAAAATGTCAGAATGTTTAAAAAACAGAGTTGGTATCCGGTTCAGTTCATTTTTACCCTTATCAAAAAATAAGGGAAAAAAATGAACTGCTTTTTGTGACTTTTGTTAACCTTCAAGTTCTAATGAGCTGCAGTGCACACAACTAGTGTGCACTGCAGCTCATTGGCCATGATAAGTAATTGAGTGAAATAGCACTAAGAAACAATTAAAAATAGTATTTAATGCTTCCAATATTTCATCTCAGTTACAGAGACTTCACCAGGGAGTGCAGAGAATAAAACTGGGACAGGCAGACAGACAAAAGACTAGAGTCCTAACTAGGTGGGGAACCCTCTATGAACACCTGTCAATGGCATAGGATGAAAATAGGATCTTAAAGTATTAGTGTTTCCCATATTTTGGGAAGTTTTATGAAAATCATATTTATTCAAATTGTACTGATTTTTTAAAATTTCTAAAGTCCATCACAGAGTTCTGGTTTTGCTTATACCAGAAATACATGCTCCTCTAGTAGAATCAGTCTGTCAATCAATCTCCAATACTAATATAAAAAGTAAATCTGTTTCATATAAAAATATGAAGGTCTCTTTCCTCTTGTCAAACAAACTAGCTGAGAATATATGCAATTGATAAAGCAGAATACAGCTTGTTTCAGCAAAAAGACATTAAAATTAAAGCCAACTTAAGGCCACTGACCTTAATGTTAATGAACGAGGTCATTCATTTATCAAATTTGGATGTTCATAAATATATGAATAATGTCAGAACTTAAATATATACAATATTATAGAATACGTCTCTGCTGTTATTTCTTTCCTGATACTGAATAAACAGCAACTAAAATTTCTCTGCAAAAAGTTATACACTTTGCTGCAAGTCATAGATAAAAAATTCCAGATTCACATGAGAACCTGCAACATTTGATTGTTTCACATTCAGTTGGACTTTAAAGAGTTTGGCAAATCAATCATTTTATTTATAAACTAAAAAAACAAAATTAATCTATGATAAAAGTCTTACCATGCAAGATGGCTAAAGTGGCTATCAGTTGAACAAGCGACTACTTCACACTTTATTCTCTTAAATTCATCAATACGATCACTGAAGGCAATTATTTCAGTTGGACATACAAATGTACTAAAAGAGGAGAGAAAAAGATTTAACATAGCATTAAGTTAGTCAATAAATCACACAGAAGAAATAATACACTGACTTTACTCTTTATTGGATGGCATAAGTTATATAAATAACTAACTAATGCAAGGTGTACTCACAAAAGACCAAACTTTTGCTACAAAGAAATAAACGTAAAATGACTATTGCTCATTTTACGTTTTAAGCACAGTCTCCTCTACTGGTGATACACCATTCCCAATGTTTCTTCCATTGAAGAAATGTTGTATGGATGGTGTATCGAATGGAACACACTTTCTGTGATGGCAGGCAGTTCTCTTATCACATTTTCCTGAATCTCCTCTATGGTTTGGAAACGACAACCTTTCAAAGTGGTTTTAAGTTTGGGAAACAGAAATAAGTCTGCTGGGACTAAGTCTGGAGAATAGGGTGGATGGGGCACAATGGATGTCTGATGCTTTGCCATATAACTGCAGATGAGGACCAACACATTGTCATGGTGCAACATCCAAGTCTGGTTTTTCCCATAATTCAGGCCTCTTCCTGTGCACAGCATTCCTCAAACATGCTAAAACTTCCTGGTAAAACTCTTTGTTTACCATCTGACCACATGGTACAAAATTCATAACGGACAATGTCTTTCCAATAAAAAACAACAACCAACATCACTGTTCTGCCCTTTTTAAGCTTAAATCACTCATAGCACTGCATTCGGCTCATACAGTCCTCCCCATATGCTTGGTTAAGCGATTGAAATGTCTCTGTAAAATTTTTACCAAGTATGCAGCAAAATTTCACACACATGCATCCTTCAAGCTCTTTCATTGTCACTAATCTGACAAACAGCTTGTGCACGTACTTCAGCAGATGTAACTTGACGACTATTACTCATAGTAGAATGGGACAAATGGCAGTTTGTTGTCAAAACCTGCCACTAGGTTCACTCAGTAGCCGCAGCACGTTCTGTGTCAGTTGGTATGCTATTTAAAAAGTTCGGTCTTTTTTTGAACACACCTCTTACATAAATGCCACATGATTTTGAACTATTGTTAAATAAGTATAAACATTTCAGCTTAAAATGTTCTCAGAGCAAATAAACTGCTATTTCTAATGATTTAAGCAGAATATATTAAAACACTTTTTTCAGTAATAAATAGGTAAACAAGTATTAAACCAAAGATATCACAGAATGTTGCCACATTCATCCCTAATACCTTTATGTAATAATGCAAGTTAGATGAGTTTCAGAACTGTTAATCACGACAAAAAGAAAGAATACAAAATTGACTCAATTATGCAGCAAGAATCAAGTCTAGAGGATAAAATTTTAAACTTGTGTTTAGAGGATATTATAAATAGCAGTCTATGATACAGGATTACATTAGATCTCTTATTCAAGGTCCCAAAGACCAGACTATTTAAAGTCTTACTAGATTCTTTATCTTTTCTAAACTTGTTTGCTGTGGAGGACGTCTTTTAAACCTGATTTATATCTATGTTTTTATAAATCCAGATATAAAACCATTCACATCAAATTTAAATTTTAGCTGATCTACTAGCTTGCCAGCAACAGAAAATAGAATATGAACACAGCACCTGATAAATACCTAGGTGAAATGGAGCCAATAAGTTTTCTTTAGTGAAATGCTGAAAGAATGTGCTACTTGTTAGTCATTGTTATATGAAACATAAGTTTTCTTATACATTACGATGTTCCTTTAGTAACTGAAATTCTATGTTCACAAATCACTATTTTTGGCCACTGCAACATAGAACAATAGCTCCCAAACTATGTGCTGCAGAATCCTGGCAAAAACAGCACCCCCCCCCTTCAAATGGCTACCAAGTTTTTAAGACTCAAAATACCTAGCAGTTTGGAGTTACTGCTTAATAAACTGAACTGTCAAGTATTATTCCTTTAGCCAAGGACTCACAAAAAATTACTAATGGCATGGCACTGTGAACCAAGAAAGCTTAGTCTGATAGAAGAATGTACAATAGACAAGTTTGACTTGCAACATGGACTGAAGAGCTGAATGAGTTTTGGCCCTTATTATTCCACTTTTAAGAAGGGTGATGAATGTCACTAAATTAGTTGGTGACTAAAATAATTAATCAGTTACTGAATTAACATGGGTTGCTATTTATAGTGTCAGCGTATAAGTGACCGTGCTATGTTTATGTATTTACCCATTAACCACACACCTCAGAACAGCTCGCTTTTTTTTTCAGGAACAAAAGCTGTCAACGGCATACTTTAGGATAAAATTCACTTCAGAGACATTCACCTGAACACCTTAATTTATGAACAAAGGGACACTATCATTTTTGCCTTGTGCATAAAAGATAAAAGTAATTCATAAATGGAAGATGTGTTAAAATCCTTTCTTTAAATCTTCTATTTGAGGAAATCACTTGAAATGTGGATTAAAACTAATCAAATCAATTTCTTCTTCAGAAGTCCTCAGCAAGAAGACCATTAGTCAAACTTTTTTTGCCGACAATCCCCATTACTAAATGGGGCCATTTCAAGAGTTGCAACACATCTTGCATTAAAAGACCCACTGAATAAACAGGCAAACTGGTGGAGGCACATCTGACTAAAGAATACAAATATCAAAAATATCCAGATATGGTAGTGGCATCAGCATCAAGAACAGAATAAAATGGGGAAACAAGAATTTTGCACAAAAGCTAGTTCTGAAGTCTTCTGTCTGACTACCTTTTCTTTAATTTCCCTATTAAATATATAGAAACAATTATAGCCAAAATCAAAAATATTTTCCTAATTTTTTTTTTCCATTAGCTAATTTGCTTTATTTTTTATTAGAACCAAAAATGTTTAGAACCAATATATATATAGAACAAGAGATTATACTTAAGTATTCCACATGCTCGATCAACTTTTAGCTTAGAATCATCTGTTGCAGTATTTCAGTCACTTAAGATTCCATTATCCGTTTAAAGAAGCTATACTATTTTAGCACTGCATCAAATTATTTAAATTTACTGAATTTTTTTGTAGTGTTTTTGCATTAGTTTAAAAAACTACATCTGGCAGTATAAATGACAAGTCACTAATTTTCCTAATTTAATACATTAAAAAAAAAAAATAAAATAAAAATAAGCTAACCCCTTTTTATTCCCGTATATAGACGAGGCCGTTTTAGCCCTATCTAACTTTTGGAGACTATGTGGGCAGTTCAATCTTCTCCACTGGTACCCAATCAGAGATAGCTGGCCCAAGGCTATCACTAATTAAGCAGCACGCAGTGAAGAGAGACGGCTCAAAAAGTGCCGCCATCTCGTGGTCCCTAACACTCTTATTTAATGTCTGAAATAATGTGGGTTCTATGGTCGATTTTCTCGAGTTTACAGGACAAAAAACCCACTTGCTCGTGCCAGAGATCGATTAACTCGGGAACCGGTCGAAAAAAGCTCAGAAAAATTTCTTCTAGTCGCTCGACTAGTTTGGAAACCCAGTAGTCTTCCTTCGTGCGGTCAAGCACCATGGTGTACAAACGGCACATCCACTGAGCTACACAGGCGGTTAGTAGTAAATATTCTTAAGCAGCAGTATTTCTGAAGTACAACTTTGGTTTAGAAATTTAAGTCTATTGGTGGAAATATTTAACAGCAATACTTTCCATAAGTTCAAAGTGGCCGTTGAAAAGGTTTGATTGGTCAGTCAAGAATCAAACTGACTGACCAATTGAAGCTTCCATAACTCAAACCAGTAATGACCAATGCCCTTTGAATGGAAAGATCTGGCTTCAAATATGATCTAAAATGCAAGAACTTTCATACTGAAGGTTAGTTGAGTTAGTCTCACATGGAGGCAAGTTTTTTTTGGGAAGTGTTAATTTTTCATCTTCGAAAACCCTTGAAACTACAGAAGACATGCAAATAAGAGACATCGAGACTAAATTAAGATTAAATGCCATGTAATAGCATTAGATTTCTATGAAGACTAGGTGATGATGCATGACAAAGTGAAAGGAAGTGACTTACTAGAAGTCACTGTTGCTATGTTTGGTCCTCAGATCAGGATTTCAGTTTCTGCTCCTTTTTGTGTGTGGGGAACAGCCTCAAGAGTATGCAAAACTAAAGCACTTTGTGCTCCCTTCTGAGAGTACAGCAGCAAAATGGTTCTACAGCACAACCACTAAATAGGAATAAGATCACATTGGATAGTACGATATTAGGAACTCTCACAGATAGCAAATAATCTAGCTTCCATTTACTCTGCCAAATCATTCTTGGAGGGGATCCAAGTATAGTAGAAATGACACCATGAAATGGATGAGACTGTGGGCAGTGGCATGCTTTATAAGAGCAGATGCACACTAACTCCACCTAACAAACAATCATAATTTTGATAACTATAGTTCAGGAAAAAAAAAATTAATACAATGCATGTCTACTTATCAAATCTTACCCACTTGACATGATTTTCTAAAAAGGTACACAATTTTTAGTTGAAAAAACAGGAAATTTGATGCAACTTATTAATGCAAGCATGTACTTGGCAGAAAAGCAATGAACTCAAAGATGTCATACTGCATAGAATATTTTTTTTTCAAGTTTAAATTCTGACTTACTTTCTTTGCATGCTCGTGTTTCTAATTAGAGAAAGAGCAAGGTAATTTTTGTGCAGGTAGCATGAAAGTAAAAAAGGATACAAGAAAAATCCTTTTGCACATAAGAGGCTGCACTCAGTACATTACAAAACAATATAACAAAAATAGTAATCTAACATGTTGTTGAAGTTTTTTTTTATTGTTTTAATTACACCCATAAAATATGACAGTGAATATTTCAAACAAAAACAAAACCATATAATAAATTTAGTTTAATCCGTTTTCCAAGTGTGAGCAAACAAAGTTTGCGCCTGAAAGTATCTTCAGGACTGGGGTAAGGTGGTACAACACCAGGGCGACTCCTCGCAAAGGTGGAGCAAGCTACCAACACTCCTATTATGCAAAACACATCTCCTTGCAGATGTCTAATGTTATGCATTAAGGGAAGGGCCACTACCCAGACTAGTTTCGACCTTTATTGAGGTCTCTTCGGTGGGAGCCAGGCCCAAGTGGAGATACCAGTCAGAAGCATTAGCAAGGTCATCTCTACCTATCGGAGTTACCAATTGGTGTGCCACCTTTTTAATAAATTACTCTGGATTTAGAGGAAGATGTTGAAAGTTTATTTTTCACTTGGTTAGAATATAATAAATTTAGTTTAATCCTTTATCCAAGTGTGAGCAAACAAAGTTTGCACTTGAAAGTATCTTCAGGACTGGGGTAAGGTGGTACAACCCCAGTCCTGAAGATACTTTCAGGCGCAAACTTTGTTTGCTCACACTTGGATAAAGGATTAAACTAAATTTATTATATTCTAACCAAGTGAAAAATAAACTTTCAACAAAAACCAAACCAGTGCATCTAAAAAATACAAAACATCACATCACTGAATAAGCTGAAAGGTGTGGCTATTTTGCAAACCGATATAATATTGTTTTAAAAAAATTCTCCTCCTCAAGGATTAGGCATCGTCTGTCTAGTTTCACTATCTTTCTATCATGCAACAGGTCTCCCTATGGTCTATATTTATCCACCTCTTTTGGTAGTTAAATTTTCCATCCAAAATATATACTCTTTCCATTTCTCTCTACATTACTTGATCTTTTCATTTATGTTGTAATGTTCTCTTCTGGTCTTCATTTTTTATATGGTCTAATTTTGTGCATCCTTTAGCTGCTCTTAAAAAATCATTTCTACAGCCATTTCTAAGTTTACTTTCATTTTTCTTATTAACAGTCCATATTTCTGAACCACATAACAGAGTGGGAGTGGCCATTACTTTATAAAATTTTAGTCTAGTTTCTCTCTTTTTTTATTCAGTGTCCTTTTAATTATTCCACAGATCTTGCGATTTTGTTTTTCATCTATATTTTTAGATATGTTATTATGCAACCTGAATAAGTAAAATAATAGAACAGGTGACAGTTTACTTCTTTTCTATTATTTCCATGATTATTTTTGATCTAACATGATCTGAACCTTTAAAATGCCATGACTTTCGTGAAATTTTTAAATTATAATGTTGGCTTATTAATTCATAAACCGATTTTTAAAGGTCATCTTCATTGTCTTGTAATATAATCTGAGTATCTGCATACAGCATTGTATTGATAATAGTTCTGTTAACTGAATACCTTGTACTGTTTTCCGTGTGTGCATGCGTACTCCAGATGATCTTAATATGAAGGTCAAAACACCGGGAAATTAAAGCGATTATTTCTAGCATGGTTGTAGTCTCCATAATTTAAAACGAATCTATAGTGATTATTTCCAACATGGCTGTAGTCTCCATAATCTGTCTGAAATGAATCTATAGTACAATGGTATTATGGATGAGTTTAAAGAGCAAGTATTCCTGAAAGTCAGCTCTGGAGACCAAAGTTTTTGCCAATTCAGACCTCTAATAAGCAAGGTGGCATACTGGATAATGTACAATGGTGATCTGAAAATTTTTTGGCCTCAACCATAGATGGTAACACTATTGGCAAGATTTTTTTTTTCTAAGTTCGTACATCTGTCATAAGCATCCATGTGGAATTGCAAGTCATTCTATTACGTAGTTTGTTTTATACAGCTGTCTGAAGCAAAAGTGTTATCTGTATCCCTTGAAATAGATGAAATTGAGTATCGTGCAGTTATAAAATTCTTTGTAAAAGAAGATTTAATGCCAAAAGAAATTTATTCGAAGTTCATAAAAGTTTATGGGCACTCTTCTTCGTTTTCAACAATTGAGAAATGGGCTGCCGAGTTTAAACGTGGCTGTACCAGCCTTGAAGATGATACATGTGAAGGACGTCCAAAAAGTGTAACAACACCAGAAATCATTGATCAAGTGCATGATATGGTATTGGATCGAGACTATAGGCATTTCAAAAGAACGTGTAGGATATATTTTGCATGAAGAATTGCACATGAAAAGGTTCTGTGCAAGATGGGTGCCACGCTTGCTCATAGCAGATCAAAAATGCACTTGCATGAAAATCTCTGAACAGTGCTTGGAGCATTTTAACAAGAATAAAACTGCATTGATTTTGAGACTTGGATTCACCATAACACACCAGAATCCAAACAGCAGTCAAAACAGTGGACAGAAGCCAGTTGTTCAGCGCCACAGAAGACAGTTCCACCCACAGGAAAGGTTATGGCATCTGTGTTATGGGATGCTAAAAGGCATTTTGTTTATTATCTTGAAAAGGGTAAAAACAATAACTGGGGAATATCATTCCGATCTTTTAACCAGGCTAGACAAAAAAATTTCATGAGAAAAGACCCGGTTTGCAGAAGGGGAAAACCCATCTTGCATCAGGACAATACACCTGCCGACAAATGGTGTTCTGGCAATTGGAAAATTAAGGGATCTGCACTATGAATTATTGGAACATCCACCCTATTCCCCAGATTTGGCTCCCTCTGACCTCTATCTCTTCCCAAAATAAACTCTTCCTTGCTAGTCAGTGTTTTTCTTTGAATCAAGAGGTGATTGCAGCTGTAGAAGGGTATTTTGCAGATCTTACTGAGAACCACTACAAAGATGAGATAATGATGCTGGAGCATTGCTGGAATAAAGTATTAGTCTTAAGGGAGATTATGTTGAAAATAAAAATAATTTTGAAATTATAAATTTGTTTTTCCATTGTTAGGCCAAGAACTTTTCAGTCCATCCTCATAAGTCATCTTTGACCTACAGATGATCTTCAAACATCCAAAAATTGCACATTGGATTTTTTTTTTTTTTTTTTGCACAATTTTTTTTCTCTTAAATAATTAACTTATCCTTCCCTACATACTTTAAAAAATTTTTTTATCTCTTCCAGGCTGTAAGACAAAAAAAAAAAGTGATAACCACAAGTTAGAAGCATAGTGAACATCCTAATGTAACAAATATTATCCAGAATTATTGAAGTAATATTAAAAACAAATGCAACTAAAAGTTAACTTACAAGTCCAACGGGTAGAAAAAAAGAACTAGATATTTCCCTTTGTAATCATGAAGTTTGATTTCTTTAAAGGCAGATTCTACAACAGCAGTGCCCTTGAAATCTGGAGCAGGCTGAGTAAGTTTAGGAAGTTGAGCAGTCATATCTTTAAAAACAAAAAGAAAGTTAGATATATTAGTGTGAATCATTAAAATTTTCAAATTAAAATTTATCAGTTTGTATTTTAAGATGCATTTATATATAGTACCTTACAAGTACTGAGGATTAATACCCCTGAAAACTCCATTATGAGTTATCTACAATATGTAAATAAAACTGCATGAAAAAACTAAGTTACCCAATATTAATATTCTGTAAGTAAAAACCTAAAAATTTCCACTATTATAAATTCATTCTTATATTCAGTTTTCTAATGAGGGTGCTTAATTCATCTGATAGGTTTGTTATTAGACAGCCTCTCATGTATGTGTATATATACATATATATAAAAACTTTCATTCTAGTATTTTTGGCATATATTCTATATATTAATGAGCATAATTTTTTATTAGTTATTTCAGATAGTTCAAATCAAATTCTAGTAAGTAATTTTGGTTCTGCAATTCTAAAACTATAGTTCATCAGTAATAGTCACTCTAGCTTTCCAGAACCCAAATTTGGAGCCATCGACGACTCCAAAAATCTTACGGATTTTTGATGTCAATCATTCAAATCACATGCACAGCCAGTGGAATGATATGGTAGTTTTCAATCTCACTTGCAAGTCCAAATGATTAAAAAGTGATAGTTTTGTTTGCTGCTGCTTTTGTAAAGTTAGACTTCAAAATGGAGGCAGAATCTTACTCATAAAGGTTATTGCACAATGACCAGTAGGCATACTTCAAAGGCAGAAATGGTGCAGGCAATCAACACAGTGAAACATCTGAAAAAATGACAGGCCATTCATCAGAAGATACATTTAATACTACAGTTAACATCGACCTGCTGAAAAATCGACCTTATGATCACTCTCACCAATAGGTGGCAACATGGTCATATTCATTACAGTCAAATTCTCAGATACTATTACCAGGTCAAGCACTCTCACACCCCTAGTATTTTCAATTACATGCTGTTTCAGATAGTTATCCCTTAATAATTGAATAAAATCCATTTCCTTCCTCACATGTGTCCTCTCCTCTTAGCAAGGGCTACAGTCCCTACTGGATCAAAAATACTGACATCTCATACCATGCACATTCTCTTCCTCCTAAAACTATTACAATCCCATACATTCATGAAGTTAAATAATTCTGAAGAAATAAACTAGTTACCACCTTCAGACCACAAAAAAGTTGGCATCCCTAACTCTGTGCTACCAGTCAAGCACTACATATCGTTCCCAGATATGGAACATCACTACTCAACGAGCAGTTAATACCATCAATAGCTTTGGGACATATGCCTTCAGTACATACACATGGAAAAATCACATTCCTGTCATTCTTGAAGAAAGCCACCAAATATCCCTAATAGAAACAAGTCAGCTGAAGTGACTGGGACACCGACTTAGACACTCACCTTCACCTATATTCAGTGTCCTTGTTTGCTACAGGGACAACTAATGGTGCCACAAGATCAAGAAAAGCTTTTGCAATACACAAGCAAACTTCCTTTCGATGAGATCCAAACCATCTGATATTTACCACATAAGAGTGAGTCTTAAATAAAAGTGAGCTATCTCTAGGAGACAGCTTACTTTTTTTCCCTTATTCATACATAAATGATCCACTCTTAAAGACCAGCTATATTCCATAAATTTACAGTGTCCAGTGCTCTAGAGCTTAAGCATCTCTATTATTGCTGGTCCAGTTGGCTGAGTGATTAGCATATCCACCTCCAATCGAGGAAGCGAGTTTGAATCCCACCATGAGCACGTATGTTTGCAACTGTGTGAGGTGAATTTCATTGCCCGATGCGACACCACTAATTAAAGGCCTAGAAGAAGAAAAAAAAAAAAAGTACAATATTTGGTCTCTAAAGAAGTGACTCCAGACTATGTAAAACAAAAAAAAATTAATATAAATAAAAAAACACTCCTTACATAATGTAATGGCACTATATATATCCCACGTAATGAAATTTTTACAAATAAAAATTTTATTAGGTGGGAGACAAAAGAAGGAAAGATGAGAATCTCTAAACAATGACTCCATCTGGTATCATCACATCAGCTGCTCAAGACTTGCAGCCCATGCCTTCTATTCTATAGTGCTAGAGAATCTGTTGGAAAAAGGCCACTTCATAGAAATCAAATAGAAAAGTATGAAAGCCTATTCCTTGAGATTCTAGGAAAATTCGCTACAAACATTTTCGCAAATAATCAATGGATAATAAAGGATGTTATAAAATCATTAAAAAGGCAAAGATTATTAAGGTGAACAATGATATCATTTAAAAATTGTGCAAATTAAAAGAGATGCTGCGTAAATTAACTTTTTGTTGTGTATCGTCAATTCAACAAATCCATCAGTAATCGCTCATTGAAAAAAATGTTAATGCTATGAAGCATTTAATTTTTGTTTTGAATTCAGCATCTGTTTGATAGTGTAACTTCAAACCAACGGCAACAATTTTGCAATAAAGATTTTGTGACATATGAAATAACAAACCTGTTATAGTTGATGTAAATATGTTAGAAAAAGTGTTGATAATTGCTTTCTGGAAGTCAACCATTAATGTTTCAGAACCTAATGATGAATGTGAGCCCTTTAAAAGGCACCGAATAATCTGCTGCAAGTTAATTCTGATTTGCCAGGAAGCAAAGCAAAAAGCTGCCATGCAATCCTTAGGGGTCTCATGCCAGTCCCAAGCCTGGATAAAGGAGGAGGGTTGGTCAGATAAGTGTTGATGCTCTGACAGTAAAGAAAAAACAATTGTTATCTGATGCCTATACAATCAACAGCTACAACATGCTGGCTCGATTTCGCCTGGATCAACAAGGTCCACGATACCAATCGAGTGATTCCATATCATACTCATTACCTGGTGGTGATATCTGCTTCAATTCTTCAGTCAGTTTCTCAATGCTATCTAAATCTATCCCCCCCCCATATAACTCTCTACAGTATCTCGTCCACCACTGTACAATTTTATCTTTATTCATCAATATTTTGCCTTTTTCATCTTTAACTCTGGTCTGTTTTGGTTGCCACCTTCTCTTAATGGTTGTAATCATTATGTACACCTCCCTAGTTTTATGCTCTCCATAGTACTGTTCTATATTATTGCATTGGGCTTCTAACCATTATCTTATACGGCTGACTGCTTTTTTTCACCCCATTACACTTTCTTCTATATTGCTCCTCTATTTGTTCTGATGTATCCCTTCTTATCTTCAACATTCTTTTCTCTTGTACTAACTTCAGTGTTTCTTGTCGAATACATTTCTATTTGATCTTCTCTTCTTCTGGTACTGTTTCTTCAACTGCATCTTCTATCGTCTTCATTACTCCTTTCACCCTTAGAATCAAATTTTTTTCTTTGTCCACACTTCTAAGTTTCTCCTCTAGCACTATTTTGTACCTTCTTCCTATTTGTGCTTCACTTATTCTTGCTCTCTTCGTTTCTGACGATGGAGTTGATATTTTCTTTTTAATTTCAACTTGATGTTTGCAATCACTGAACTATGATCCGAGTCTATATCCACTCCTTGAAAAGTTCGACACTGCTACTAATGTCATCCATCTTCTTTTAATCATATCAATCATGTTCTTGTTTTTTCCCATCATTTGATCGTCACGTCCATTTTCTAAACTCGTTTTGCTGGAATCTTGCGTTACAGATCATCTCGTGGTCCACATCAAATTTTAACATTTTTTCACCTCGTTCAAGTCTTTCTCCAAAACCATATTTTCCCATGACTCTTTCCCAACCATTATATATTCCGACTTTGGCATTCCAATCTCCTTTGATAATTAGTACATCTTGCTTTGGTATTGTTTCTATTGTCTGTCAGACAGGGGCATATATCTGGACTATTGATATATTAAATGGTTTTGCTTGAAATCTTGCTGCTATGATTTGTTCACTGACTGGTTTGTAACCCAAGAGTGCCTTTCTAGCTTTTTTTTTTGTTAAAAAGGAAACCAACTCCTGCTTCATGCTTGGTGTCATGCCATGACCATATGACTTCTCATCTATTTACGTGTATCTTTCCTGCTGATGTCCATCGCAACTCCGCCAGTCCTAGTATATCACACTGATATCTATTCACGTGAATAATTATATTCTGCATTAATTTAACCTTAGTATCTTCTTAGGGCTGGCTCCCACTGATGAGATCTCAAAAGGTGAAAACCAATCTCAGTGACTCATTCAATAATGTTTTTGATTATGGGATACTGAGGTAACTGATATGAAGTGAGAAGTCCCCTATATATAAACAGACTAGTCATGAAGGTTCTTCATGCACATGCTTCGGTTTACTTATACTTGGGTAAAGGATTAAATAAGAATATACTTCATCAAGTATAATATACGTGTTCCAGTGATGGTAGGCATATGCATATCTTTGTGGTGAATGTATTATTAATAGTTCTTCCAATGCTGAAAACAGTCAACCTACAGGCAGATAGCACTATATACTGAATATGCTAATATTAAACTAGAACCACTTTCTCCATCAGAGAGAAAAGGGTTTCTAATTTAAAATCAATCTGAAGATTGTTCATGTATCATTTTGGCTACCTTTTCAGAAGTATCTCTGACAAAAGACAGAAATAATTTTACAATACAATGGGGTACAAATGTCCTGCCATTTAATACTTCTCACATTAAAGTTAAAACCACTCTATCTTCATCAGGAAATATCATTCAGATTTCCATGGAGTCAAGAGACCGACTGTGAGAGACCGTCCTAGGAAACACAAAGTCTATCATACCACTCCTTGAACACATTGACCATTCTTGCTCAAGACTTATCAGGCAATGCATTCCACAGTTCAACCACTCTCCATGCAAAGAAACCACTCCTTGCCCTCTTGTTCAGTTTCCTTTCATAACTTCCAGGGATTGCCCCTTGTCATCACTCCTTCCCGCTGTTCCACCAAGTGAAAGAACTCCCCAGTATCAACCCTGCAACTGCCTCTCAACAGTTTAAAAGTCTTTATCATATTACATCTCCTTTTATCCACCAAACTCTGCAATCCACATTCCCTCAGCCAATCCTTATAACTAACATTGTACAGTCCTGAAACCATCTTTGTTATCCATCTCTGTACCCTTTCCACAGTTAGTTTTATCTCCTTCAAATCCCAGGGACCAAATCTGAGAACAATAGTCTAAGTGTGGTCTGATCAGGGTATTATACAATGGAATGATAAATCTTATCTCTGCAGGTGAGCGTTCTTCTCAGTATTGCAGCATAAGGTAATCCTCTGTGTTACCTTCACCACCTTTGCAATATGTTCCCTGAATTTCAGTTTTCTATCAATCATCACCCCCCCCCCAGATCTCGTCTCCCCACTTCCTCCAATCATGCAGCCTCCCATCGATGTATCCCAAACTTCAAGACTTTACATTTTGCTACATTAAACTGACACCCTCATTCATTTGCCCAGCTGTCTAGTTTATTCAAATCCTCTTGTAAGGCTGCCACATCTGCACTATTACTAATAACCCTTCCCAGCTTCACATCATCTGCAAACAATTGAATATCCCCTGCAATCTATTGACAATGTCATTGATATAAATACAGGTCCTAGTAGTGAGCCATGTGGAACCCCACTTGTAATCTTCTGCCTCCTTGATATTGCCCGACCATACACAACTCTCCGATACCTATGAGGCAGCCAATCCTGAATCCAGTTGACTAACCTGACATCTAAACCCACGTGCTGCTACTTAAGTATAAGCTTATGTGGCACACTGTCAAATGCCTTTGCAAAATTCAAAAAAATTGCAGTATATGCGTTCCCCTCATCAACTGCAACTTGTCACTTTATAAAAGGCAATCATATTACTAAAGCAAGAGCACCCCTTAACAAATCCATGTTGATTCTCACAGATAACATTACCCTCATCTGCCCAATGCTGTATATGGTCCCTCACTAATTTCTCCAAGACCATAACTACTGATGACACACAAACTGGCCAATAATTAGACACTTCCAGTCTGCTACCACCCTTAGTGCCATTGCATATCTTACCTTCCTTCTATTCTTTGGGTACCTTTCCCATAGCCAGATTTCTGTTGAAAAGCCAGGTCAACAATTGGCGCTTCAGTTCTTTAGCACGTTCCCTCAAAACCTGCAGTGAAATACCATCCAGTCCCACAGCTTTACTGACATCTCTGGAGTACTCAGTATTTGAAACACTCCTTTTGCACTTTTAAACCTCAAACCTACCTTATTCCTCTAGTATTAAAACATACTTCTCTAATAAAGTGTTCAATGAACAACTCCACTATGTCCTCTGCATCAGTCACTATTCCCATTTTTATCCCAAATTATATACTTGGTTTAATCCTCCATCCAAATGAAAACAAACAAGCCCAAACATATAAGAAGTCAATTACTTGATTTGAGAGGACTGAAGGTGGAAAAGGGAAAGCTAGCCAGCCAAGGAATTATAGAAACTTAACCATAAGTCATTAGGTGGAAGGATAAACCAACTTAACCATTAAATACTACACAGAAAAGAAATTTCTTTATTGGCAAGTAATTTCAAGTAGTGATGTGGGCAAATTTAAAATGGAAAATTGAAAACAGATCAGTACCTTGAATGAGACCATAAGTGCAAATATTTCAACTTTCTATCTAAGAAAACTTGGAGAAAAGGGAACATTAATAGTAATGCTCCTTGCTGATTTCTGTTCAGGACAAAACAGTCATTACTGTGGTTGTGTTCCAAAAAAGATGTACATAAATTCACAAGAAAAGAAATAACTTGACATCTCTGCCTAGCACAGGATACTATAGAATACCGAGGACTTAAATTAAATACCGTATATGTCGGCATATAAGACAACTTGAATACTACAGAAAACCCCTCAAAATCATGGGTCGTCTTATACGGAAAGTATAAAAAGGGAAGCTTAAATTTCTTGGATGAACATTTAGGTAGTTGCAATACATTGTTATATAAGAAAAAGGTAGTGTTTATAACCAAATCGCATTAATTTTTTGTTACATAAATTTATTTAAAATATTACAATAGATTCAAGTCTTAAAAAACAAATAATTATTAACCTCAATTTTCATGTTAATTTCTTCATCATCTGTTGAAAATGGTTCTTCAGATTCATTGTTTAAATGATCGTCATATGGATCCTAGTTTGAATCCAATGAATTCATTTAGTTTTCAGTGTCCCACAACAGATCATCTTCCATACCATCTAAGATTAGAGATACACTTTTTAAATGATTTCATTACAGTCTCTACTTTTACTTTATTCCATGCTTTGATCAGAAAATTGCACAACATATCAAGTGATGCAGCATGCATAGATCCATCATTTGTAAATGATTTTTCACCAGCCAACATCCAATTATTCCACTCTTCTCGCATGTGATCTTTAAATGGTTTGTTCAAGCAGACGTCTAGTGGTTGCAATATAGAAATTAAACCACCTGGTATAACAGAATTTTTTTGTGTTTTTTTTTCTAGAAGACTTAGTATTCTCAGCTAAATGACTACAAAACATATACCATACTAATAAACTGCATTATACTAAATAATAATAATAAATCAAGTGTGGTCAGAAGCAAAAGCAGATTATGAAAGAACATTAGCCATGCAGGATAAAGAGAATCCCAAACAGTTTTTTCAATATGTTGCAAGTAAAAGAGAAAATGTATATGGCAGAATGATTTTAAATAATGCCAATGGTAGGGAGGTAACCGAATCAGTTAATATAGTGGAATTATTGAGCGAACACTTTGCAAGAGTATATCATCCAGGTGGTGACATTGCAGGAATGAATGAACCAATAGATTATATGGGAATTGTGGTGAATGAAGTGGAGGTGAATAATCTATTATAAAACCTCAATGTCGATACATCTGTGGGTCGGTATACCAGGTCGTGTCGTACGTGAAGCAGCTAAAGAATTGTCAGTGCCCTTGACCATTTTGTTTAATTTGAGTCTTGGGTTGGGGTTAGTCCCGAGGGGGTGGAAAGAAGGGAAAATAGTTCCACTGCATAAAGGAGGTTCAAAGACTGCTGTTGTAAATTACCGACCGATCAACATATCAGGAATCTTGTCAAGTTCTTGGAGAAAATAGTCAAGAGGAAAATACAGGACTGGACAGATGACAATGGGATACTGTATGGGGGGGACAGCATGGTTTTGTTGGGTAGATCATGTCTCAGTAACTTGTTCATGCTTTATAACACAGTGACGCTTAACTGGATAAGGGTAATGGGCTTACAGTGATTCTACTGGACCTTGCTAAGGCCTTTGACAAGATACCACATGGAATTCTAATCAGTAAACTGCAGCATATGGGGATGAATATAGGGTTGGTGAGATGGATAGGAGGGTGGTTGATGGAGAGATATCAGAGAATGGTTTATTCAGGAGTAGAGTCCAAAAGATGGCCTGTGACTACTTGTTGTGTCGGAAAAAGTGCAAACTCACTTTTAATGAGTTATCCCATTTCCAACCCAACATAAGGTAACGTTAAAAGCCATGGATATGGACATGCTTATGCCTACCAGAAGAAAATGTGCATCTTGGTAACTCAGAACTGTGTCTAAACATTTTTGTAGATATTAAGTGAATTTTGACTAACCCATAATTTAAATAGATAATGTTTGTGGATTAATTAAAAGAGGAAAATTATGTATAATTACTGAAAGATGTATATAAGATAATAAGTGTATTGAGCCACGTCAAAAAATAGTTCGGAGCTGCGGTGACCAATCGGCCGCTGCTATGTGCGTGACGTAGCCACCAAGAGAGGGCACTCACATGAGGTATATAGGTTTCGGTGCTGAATTCAATCATTCTCTTTTTTTTTGTTCCTGGTTCCAAGTGCTGGATAGCTGTGAAGCTTGCCGCCGTGCCCGGCAAGATTCACCCGTTGCTGTACGTGCCAGTGTTGAGTGTAGACACGTTGAAGGAATGCTGCCAGAAAGAGCCGTTGGTTAGCCATGCCGATGTATAAAACAGCGAAGAGGTGAATCTCTTTCAAATAGAATAGAAGAATGTCGCGGACGCCATAAGAAATATACGGTGAGGAAACCTGGAAATCTAGTTATGGAAGTCCCAACAATTACCAGAAAAGCAAGAACGGTAAGATGCAAGTTTTCGTATTAAATTGAATAATAACCAAAGAAGGTATAAGAAACAGAACATTAAGGAGTTCCATATAGTCAACTTCTACTTTATATCTAAAGAACTGTAATCTTTTGGACATTCTGTCTATGTCTAAAGAGCAAGTAACACCCTAAGCTTAAACTGAGCTGGGAACCAAGGCTTCGGACTGTTTATGTTAGAAGAAACATTGTTATGATTGTATTAAATTTGAATTTAAATATTAACTGAATTTTGGGGGAGGATAAAGCCAGAACATAAGACAGAATATTGTCTCATGTGAATTTTGCAGGACGGAGTACGTCTGATATGCTTCACATTAGAATTGTAGAATGTATATGTGTTATTCCAATATATGGGAACTGAGTACTCTGTAAGAATTAAATGAGCCTGAATATAGTTATACAAAGAAGAGTGCGAGATTGATACCATAAGATTTTAGAGTAAATTTTTTTTGGATATGTAAATTTAAGAGGGGGGGGGGGAGTTCAGGCTCTTTAGAATTGAAATCTCTGACTAAAGTGTGTATGTGTATATATATATATATATATATATATATATATATATATATATATGTGTGTGTGTGTGTGTTTTGTCTAAATAAATGTACTTCTTTAATTTAAACCTCATGAGTCTGTCATTGTTCTGAGAATTGAGTTACCACTTGTTAAAATTTGGACCATGCATAATTAGAGGGGAATCCATTAGCAACTAAGAAAGGGGGACCACGTCTGCAAACCACTTGATCCCTATATTGTTTTCAGTAGTTTATAATTGTGTCTCAGACTTCTATTGCTGGCTGACGCAGTCGGCTTAAAGAATATAAATTTGTCGGCAACGGAAGAGCTGTAAATAAATAAGATAAGTGACATAACATAACATACTGGTGTGCTGCAGGGTTCTGTTCTTGGACCACTACTATTCAATTTGTTCATTAACGATATAGGAAAGGATCTGAGAGGAAGTGTTCATTTGTTTGCTGATGATGCAAAGTTAGGTAGAGCAATAGTAAGTGCACAGGATGTCAAAATTTTGCAGGATGATTTGGATAGTTTGGAGGACTGGACTAAGGAGAATGGATGTCAATTTAATGTGGCAAAGTGCAAGGTTATGCATTTTGGGGTGAAAAGATTAGCAGCAATATATCACATTGATGGAACCATACACCAGGAGATTGACGAGGCCAGGGATTTGGGAGTGTTGGTGGATAGGGAATTAAAGTTCAGTGGGCACATCGCAAAAGTGGCTAAATCAGCTCATCAAATCACTTGGTTGCTGAAAAACACTTCAACAAACAGAGACAAACAGGTTATTGTTCCTCTGTATCGAGCCTTGATAAGACACCATCTAGATTACTGTGCCCATATATGGATGCCAGGGTTTCTTCTTGATGGGGAGGAGGTGGAGAGGATCCAGAAGCGAGTGACCAAGATGATAGCAGGTCTATGTAATGAACCTTATGAGAACAGGTTGAAGATTTGTGGGTTGCAGAAATTGGTTGATAGGCAAAAAAGGGGTGATATGATTGAGACATTCAAATTACTGAAGGGTTTCTATAAGGTTAATTCAGAAGATATTTTTGAGAATAGAACTGCTGGTTGATGGAAGCTGGACAAGAGTGTGGTTAGCAAGGGTGTTAGAGCTAGGTTTTTTGCTTGGAGAGTGGTGAATGAGTGGAATATGCTGCCAGAGTCTGTTGTGGGTGCCATGACTGTGAATGAGTTCAAGGCGAATTATGATAGATACTGTGTGAAGTCAAATAGTTGTTCTTGACATGGTGTTAGGACCTCCCTTGATGAATCTATCGACTCCTTGGATATGTCTGTAATAATAATAATTTCTTCATTACACCGGCTGGTCACATGTTCCACACATTATTTATCCATCATTTCATGCCATTTTCATCCATCCATCCATTCTTTTTTGTGAAAACGTACAAAAACACCTGAAGGAAATTTTATCTTAGGTTTAGTTTTACGTTTGAAGATGATCATTGGTTTTAACTTAGTTCCATCAGCCAAACATGACAACACAACTGTAAAGCTTGTTTTTTCATTACCTATACTTCAAACTAGCACACTCTTAATACCTTTAGATGCCACTGTTTTATTGCTTATCATATCACAGCTCATAGAAGTTTCATCCATATTGGACAGTAGAAATTTATGTTCTTGTCTCAACTGAATAATAAATTTATGGAAAGTTTGTGGTCAAGATCTGCTTGTAGTTTTTGAGCAATTTTCGTTTTTTGTCGTATTATTAGATTTTGTCTGTTCATAAAATGATTACACCATCCTGAAGTAGCTTGAAATTCTATACTTTCATCCAGATTCAATCTTTATCATTTTAGTGCATATGCTCTAATCATATTTCTTGTAACAAGATTACCATTCTGCCTTTGTTCAAATACTCGTTCTGCAACATGATTTACCAGTTGCAGCTATTGGGTGATCCCCGTTTTCATCACACATTTTTTCTTTGGCAGATGTTTTAAAAATATCTTTCTTCTTCCATTCTCTTACCATCTTCGGATATGTCAAACTTTCTTGCAGCAGCACAGTTATTAGTTTGCTTTGCCATTTCAATTACCCTTATTTTAAATCAAGCTTCATACTTTCGTTTTGTTGCTGGTTCCATGATTTTAAATGATAACAAATTTTAATAATCCTAAAATTTAAAAAAATTCAAAATTAATAATTAAAATTGGGGCTAATTACTTTTAATTAAGGTAATTCACCTAAATACTAAATCTATGCTATGCAAAAAAAAAAAAAAACCAGATATGCATAGATATACAAATAATGGATATAACAACAATACCTAACATTGCATTAATACGAGAAAGAAAAATGGGGGGGGGGGGTCGTCTTAAGACATAAGCTTAAAACAAAAAAATAGCCTAAAATTTAGGCCTCGTCTTATACGCTGACATATAGTCATTTAATTTGGATACTGGGATAATACAAAGTTTACATTATAATTTATTATCATTGAATGAATTATCATTCAGTGTGAGATTACCACCATGCTTAGTGACGTGAAAAAAAAGTAATGTTTGGTCTCTAGAATAGGTTTCCAAACTATATATGAATAAAAAATAAATATAAAATTCATTAATTCATTAGCAGTAATGTGCTATAAGATTCCTAGTCTTGTGAGTCTGGTTACATAAAAAAAAATTCATCTGTCAGAATTCCAATACTGTCATCTTGTATTTCTGTCTTTAAAAGCTACTATAGCTCAGGTCCGTTATGTCATGTGGTTGGAAAGCCAGAATGCAAAGAACATTTAAGGCTATTCAACTGCAGGTGAGTTACCTTGTTTCAAAGAGGTAACAGGGTTTCTCCCCCTCCCGATAAATGATTTTAACATACAAAGCAGAAAATGGTCAGAAGAACATATGCAATTAAGACATATTACACTAGTCTAATATTTTTTTTTAACTTCATTATGATTCTGCCATGTGATCTATTCATTCCCCTAATTTTTCTCAGATCTCATACCTATGGTCTAGCTTTTTTTTTTTTAATCCAGCTCTGATCCATTTGTTAAAACACTATCTTGTATAAAGCTAGATCTTATTACTTATACTTGAAAGTTTAGTGTGGAGAAATTTGTTCTTTATAAATTTCATCAACTCCATCACATCACCTGCTGAGGTTTTTATTTCCATCTTAAAAAAAGCCTACAGAAATGTTTGTTATCTAAATAAACATTTCTACAGGCTTCCCATTTAGGATAATGTTTTCCAAATTCCTGGCTATTTTCAGTTTCTTTTTAATGTTGATTTTCATATCAAAAATTTGTTGCAGCAATTATTCAATTTACTTAAGGAACCATATAGACGACCGATACTGCATTTATGAAGTAAAGAGCTTAGATTAACTTCTCAATTTTGGTATCGGGTTTAATGCTACTTTATTGATGAATAGCAATGGAGATAATGTGCGCTCTCGTCTTACACCTGATTATTATTACATAACACCTCCAGGCAGTCCAAAGACTCATCAGGGGAGGACACTACTCTACAACTTGCAGTCTCCACAATTCCATGAACTGCAACTACCTTCATCTACCACCGACCACCACTAGTATTTTCACAGACAATCACAAACATCCATGCCCACGGTGGGATTCGAACCCACAGCTTTTGGCTGGAGAGCAGATAAGCTAACCACTCAGCCAACCAGGCCAGCAATTTTGAGTCTCCAATTCCAACTACTGATTTACAACTCAAATATGGTTGTGTATTATTCTGTATAATGTCCTATTTACACCAAATAACTGTAGCATTTTGAACAGCTTTTCTCTTCATGTTCTTGTCATATGCCTTTTTCAGATCTACAAAAAAAGATTTTTTTTTATATTTCCATAATTTCTCAGCTGTGTTCATACAATGAAATCTGATCCTCACATCCACTCACCTAAATCCAGCTTATTCAAGTTGTTTCTCCTCCTCAATTTTTCTTAGCCTATTCAAAGCTATTGAAGTAAATATTGCCTGGAACAATGTGTACAGAAATTCTAATTCCCATTGTTTTTTTTCCTTTCTGACCAGACCTTCTGAATAACACAGAGCAGAGTAGACAAAAAAATTTTAAACCATTAATTTTAAGCCATTAATCCAAAAAAATTTTGGATTAATGGCCAAAGCAACTCAGGTTACAAGGCCTGCATATTATATCTGTTAATGATGTGTTCTTATGGCTGGTTTGTTTTGTGGAATGAGAAACCTAACTTTCTGGGTAGGAAAACCTTGTCACCTCTGTATGAGACTAGCTAACTTGCCTTAGGCTGAAAAGCTCTGACAAAGGTTCTTCACATCCTAAATGGAATTCATACCCATGTCTTTCCAACTGAGAGCATTGTCAAAACCAGCTGAGCTATAGAAGCTCCTCCATATTTGAGAGTTAAATGGTCAAATATCAACACTAGCTGTCTTTCCACATTAAGCTGCAGTCACTTCTTGTTTCACTTAAAGTAATTACTTTAGACATCTAGAATATCTTTAGTTTGTTACCATCAATCAGATTCCTTTTACAGTATTCCTCCCTAATTTTTAACTAGCCTCAAGAACATTTTTCACTTTCACATTCATCTCCTCATAAACACCCACCTTTTATATTTTTAACAGCAACCTTTTCCCAAACTAGCACGTCATTGCACCAACTAGCAGCAGCACTGATACCTTAATTCATAATCATATTCTGTGAGGACATCACCAAATCCAACCTAAAACTTTATGCTGCTTCTATCATATGCTACTTAAGATGCTGTCCGACCACAGATCCGAGACCCTAGTCTGGCAACTTGCCAAGAAGAGTCAATTCATTTTGAAGGGGAAAAAGAAATAAGCTGATGCACTATTGGTCACCAACACACAAAATCACATGCTTAATACATAAAATTTTCCAACTGCTATAACAAGCAAAATAGTTACCACCTTAAAAACTACAATGTTCATAAAAGAAAAATTAATTTTCGAATGTGTAATAATAAACAACTCATCCCACAATACAGATTGATTACCCTATTATCAGAATGGATTCTCCTTCTGACATGTGCAGGAGTGTCAAAGGGTCTCGTATCTGTGGACGTACAGTAGTTATCCCTCAAACTCAGCAATATCACTCCTTGTTTCCATATATTATATCCTCCTCCTTTCCAATACACATTTCTATGATTAATACCTACCGTTAGGACAGCCTTCACACGCTCAAATTTGTCTAAACATTTCACAATGCTTCACATTCTTTGGCCTATAACATTATTCTAATAATTTCAATTTCACACCAAAAACAGCTTCAAAATCTTCATATGTTCCACTATTTTCCATTTTCATTCATAGTGGAAAATTCCTCTGCTATAATTAAAAGCACTCTTCTTCTTTTCATCTTTATCCTTCTGGATTATTTTATATACGTCCATTTCTACTGCTGACCATATATTATGCTCAGACAATGAAGTTTCACTTACATCAATTATCTTTGGATACAGTGACAATGCCACAAATTTCTAATACTCCTTATATTAATATATAAAAATAATCCCACTCAGACCATTCCACAAACATCATCCCTCCTTATTCTGACTGCTACAGAACACCTCCAATGACACCCCCCCCCCCAGTCCCTTCCTTTGGTTTGCATTCACATTACTCATCTTTACTCTTATGCATTCCACTGCCATGCCATAATCACTTTCTCACATCCTTTCTATCCTTCCACAACCTACTTCTCAACCTCTGATCATTTAGCAACATCACTGACTACTCTCAGTAGTCAGTGATGTTGGACATTTGGAACAGTCGCTCCAAATGTCCAACACCCCAATTCATTAGTCAAATGCATCATCATCATACATATTAAGGATTTAGGCCTAGTATGGCCTGTTCCGGCCTTAGAAGTCATCGTTGAATCGTTTAAGAGGATGTCCTGGTTTTCTTTTTCCTAATGGCTTGTACTTTAAGGCTTGTTTTGGTAATCTTTCTGTTTTCATTCTTTGAATGTGTTCCATCCATCTATGTTTATATTTTTTAATTTTTTCAATTACTGGTTCTTGGTTTAATTCTTTCATAATATCTTCGTTTCTTTTGTGATCAAATAGGGTATACTTTGCAGTTTTTCTCATAAACTTCATTTCTGCTGTTGTCAAATTAATCAAATGCAATCCAGTTAAAGCCATTCCATTCTTCCAACTTCACTTCAAATGCATTCTATATATATATTTTCACAAACTGCACATTGTTTGCCTCAACATAATACAACCCACCTTGCCATTCATTTTCTGCTCTCTACTTCTCAACTCACCTATGTTTGGACAACAGGAGGCTAACCACTTTCAGCATTTATCCTTTACCTTCAAAAACTTCCTCAAATCACTTTCCACTTTTTTTCCCCACTATCCAAGTCATTTGTCCCCACAACTACAAATTCTGATACCTGTTCCTTCCATGATAAAGATCAGATGTGTATCAATGTTGCAGCAGGAAAAGGAAAAAGATGTCTTAATGTGCCTGTTACTCATCTTACCAGTTTTCATACAATTCCACACAATCATCCTATGCTTCCTCCCCAATTGCTTCTTTAGACATTTCAAGTGTACATGCTTCATTTAACTCTTCATTTACCATTTCTTGTCCAAGCTATTCTGCTTTTCCATTATTACTGTTTATACAGCACTTCTCTCCATTTTCTGCAATGCTCCAGTTTCACACTTCAACATAACAGTCCATAAACTTACATCAAGGCACCCATAACAATTTTTACAGCATATCCAATGTGAAAAACCCAGTACAAAACTATCAGGTTGACTTTCCACTGCTGGCATGTGCTTTCTTACGGATGCACATTTTTGAAATGTGTCAACTGCAAACAGGAAACCAAACTAATGAAATTAAGTTTTCAGTAATACTCTTCACTTTAACTGCTGAAGCATGCATTCTTGCATTTTACACATGCACACAGCGAAGAGTATAGGAAGGGTCTGATGCAAAAAAATTGTACAGAATGCATATTTCCATTATTTAAACAGATTACATTACGAGAAAATGAGGTATTAATCCTGATATAAAAATTGGCATGTAGATGATAATGCTTAAATCAGATTTTAGTCAAATTAAACACTGCTGTAACAAGAGATATGAGAAGTGTAAAAAAACTACAAGAGCAGGCAGGAATATATAAAACACCAACTGAAATTATCAATGGTGAAACAAGTAAAACACTTCAGTAAAATTTCAGTTATTGATCTCAGAGTTGCATTAGAAATAAAACATAAAATTAACACTGTGAGTAGAACAAATAAGGTACAATGATTACTTACACAAAAAAGAAAAAAAAAGTTAACATAACAGGCATAACACAGCAAGAAAAAGACAAGATTGGATGGGACTGTCTTAGTAACTTCAGCTATGATTCCACAAGGCCAGTTTTCCTTAATGTCTTAAACGTTGATTAGCAGATGTAGAAAAAGATCCATTTCCTTTTTGGCTGTTATCTCAGTCAAAGATCACATTTTGAAGTATACAGAAAAGTTTAATGCAGGTATCTGCATGCAAATTCTCACCTTCACCAGATGGCACAAAAATGGGGTATCAACATATTAATGAGAGCCATTATATTATAAAGTGATAATAAAAGAAAGAAATCACTTACATTAAAGACATTCTTTAAAAAAAAAAAAAAATTACATCAAAACTTACTGAATAGCAATCACAGGCTCCAAGACAAGATGACTAAAAAGTATAAACTATGAAGAGACCAGAAGTTTATAAAAATGTACTGCAACTCTGCAGTGTGTGTCACACTGGACTGATAGGACATTCTGGAGAAATCCATCAAAAAGAACAACTCAGATATGGAGAAAAAGCAAAGCATATAAATCTAGATTGACCTTTCATACCAGTAAAAACAATCAAGTCAATTGGCAATTCACCAAAATATCATACATAAAATTTAATACTTATGTATGCAAATTTAAAGAGTAACAAGATGATATGTCTAACCCAGTGTAATAAAAAAACAAGAATAATGTAAGAATGGATATCAGGAGGTTGTTGAGAAAGATAATAGTGTGATAAGAAAGGTAATGTGTTGCCCAGGTATAACATGATGAGATAAGGAAGAGAGCAAGAATTATTATTACGGGCAACTCCAATTAGTCGATAGACTCATTGAGGGAGGCCCATGTCAAGAACAACTATTCGACATTCACGCAGTATCTATCATACCTTGCCTTGAACTCATTCACAGTCATGGTACCCACAACAGACTTTGGCAGCTTATTCCACTCATTCACCACTCTCCAAGTAAAAAACCTAGCTCTAACATCCTTGCTAACCACACGCTTACCCAACTTCTACGTATGGCCCCTAGTCCTACTACCACCAGTCCTATTCTCAAAAATATCTTCTGAATTAATCTTATAGAAACCCTTCAGTAATTTGAATGTCTCAATCATATCACCCCCTTTTTTGCCTATCAACCAATTTCTGCAACCCACAAATCTTCAACCTGCTCTCATAAGGTTCATTCCATAGACCTGCTATCATCTTGGTCACTCGTCTCTGGATCCTCTCCACCTCCTCCCCATCAAGAAGAATCCTTGGTGCCGATATCTGGGCAGAGTAGTCTAGATGGGCTCTTATCAAGGCTCAATACAGAGGAAGAATAACTTGTTTATCTCTGCTTGTTAAAGTATTTTATTAAAGTATTATGAATGATATGTTAGCATAAATGTGTGAAGAGAAAGGAGTACAGTTTGTTAATCTGTGGAACGAGTTTGAATGAAGAATTGAACTGTATAAGAGTGAAGGACTGCATTTGAATGGTTTTGGTATGAGTTGTTTGGAGAGACTGCTGCTGGAAAGGAGAGTAATAAGTGAAATCTGAGCAAGTAAGAAATGATGTGAAAGAGTGGAACAGTAAGGAGGGAGAGATTCAGGTGGTGCTTATGAATGCTTATGGATAGCAAGAGTGCAGAAAATGAGGGAACAAGTGTGCAGGATAAACATGGAGACTCAGGGTGGACAGGGAACAAAGCATGAGAAAGGTTGATGTCCCAAGAGGATGTGAATGCATGTGTAGACAAAAAAGGGAAGGGGATGACCTGAGATGAAGAGAAAACAGTTGGATTTGGGATGAATAAGAGAAAATGATATGGCTTGAGGAAGGCATGGAGAAGTCGCATCTAATAAGTGGTATCAGTGAAACTTCATATAGATCCAAGAATGAACTGTTTGTATATGATGCTAGAAGTATCAGAAACAAGGAAAATTAAGTGGTTGCATTGAGTTCATTCACCCAAAAATTACTGAAATAAGTGACATGGTGGGATGAGGACAACATCCTAACTGGAATAGGGATTGAAAGGTATGAGTAAGTAAGCAGATGGGGTGTAAGTGATGATAGTAAGAATTATGTCCATACAAGGTAGAGATGCAAGGGATAAATAATGGTAGTGGTTTTGAGGCAGTATGGTGTGAAACAGTGAAATACTTTATTTGATGTTGCTATAGACCTGAGAATGTGGAGGGTAGTGACCAGGAAAAGTATAAGCAAATTATCTAAGCAAATAGGAAAAGGTGGTCATTATGGGCAATCTTAATTACAGAAATACAAATTAGAATTATGAGATAACAAATGGAAGTAAAGAAAATGGGTTTCAACCTACCTCAAGCAGTATGTAACAAAGGGCACATGAGGATTGAGGGGTCTTGGATTTGATCATCTTAGAAGATATTACGAGGTGTCAACTTTCCCTCAAGTTGGTGAGAGTAACTATGAAGTGATTACCTGGGTGGTTGCCAACTATGTGAGGATTTTTGCGAAGGGTATATGTGGAACTACAAGGCTGGTGATTATGGCATGAGCAATGCAAGACGAACAAGGTGACTAACATAGTAAAGAGAAAAGTTATACTAAAAGGAAGCCCAACACTTATCCAAGAAGAATCCTAAGTAGTTCTTTCAGTAATGTGGCCAACAGGAAGAAAATTTCGGATGAATGATATTGCTAGAGAGAGATGATAGCCGCTTGACTAATACAAATGACATAATACAGCTATTTAATGATTCCTATGTTTTATTCTGGTAAAGCAGCTTTATTCCTGGAGGGACAAATGGTTATTTGAAGCACCATTCATTCATTTATTATTATATGGTATTTCCATGTTATTTCCATTGAGTCCAGAGACTCAATGTGGAAAACCCACACTAATGTTTATATACACAAAATCATAATTCTCCTTAAACCCATTCAATGTCAGAAAACTCAACTAAATTCTGACAATCCATTCCACTCATTCAACACTAAAAAATCTAGTCTATGCATCCCTACTAACCACACTCTTACATAACCTCCACAGATGACCTAGTTACCTGACCATTTGTCATTAAAAATTTTCTTTGCATCAAATTTTATAAAATTCCTTTAATATCTTAAGCTTATTATTTCCCTCTTTTCCACCTATCAACCAAACTTTGTAACCCACACACCTTCAACTTATATCCTCAGAGAGCATTCCACAGACTTGTCACCGGCTTATCTCTGAATCTTCTCTACCACCTCAAGAAACCCAGATGACCAAATCTGAGCACAGCCAAAACATCCTAAGAGGGATAATAACTTCCCTATCCTTACTTGTTAGTATGTTTTTCAACATCAAGTAATCCTTTGAGGTGTTTTACCAACTTTTTGCCATATGCTCTATGAGCTTCAACTTCATCCACCATTATCCTCAAGTCCCTAGCTTCAATTTCCTGCAGTTCAGTAACATCAATATGATACACAGTATGTAACCTTTTCAACCTGAAGTGCATAACCCCACATTTTGCAACATTAAATTGATAATTTTGATAGATACTCATGAGTAACCAATGTATAAGCCCATTATTTTCCCATAAATAACATACTAAGATATTAATTATAAAAACCAATGCTTTTCTATATATCAGCAACATTATATTGCCATCATCAAGGATCACAAAAAAGATGTGTATGCAGGTGCTAACACAGGGCAAATCAGACTGAAGAAGGGCAATGAAAATTAGGCCTGGTTCTAAATGGCATCCTGTAATAGGCTAGCGTGGGTGGTCTTGGCCACTGTGCTGAAGATCTGAGGATGACTGCTTCTCAGATTTGGGGCAGTCTCGTGCATTAAAATTTGTTGAAGTTTTTGGTTCAATAACGATTAAAATATCATGGCATAACATAGAAACTATACATTATGAAAAGTGACTGGTGAGAATCTGTGAGAGGAATGATCTATTAAGCAGTAATAGATCATTCCTCTTTCTGGAAAGAAAAACCATTTCAAGAAATGGTCTGTGGTACATTATTCCAAAGTTTAGGATTTAGATAGTGATTTTTTTTTTTTTTTTTTTTTTTACATAACGAAACCTGTGGTGCGATCATAATTAAAAGAAACATGTATTAACCACAGTGAAAATTATTTAATTGTAAATATTTCATCCTAAGTATCTTAGGAAATCATCAGTACAGTAGTTTAAAACAATAATAGGAATAACATACCGTTAGGGAGCATGATTACAATACAATCTCATGAAACGTGCATAACGTGTTACAGAAGTAAAAAAAAAAATAATAATAAATAAATATTAAAAATAATAATAAAATAAATTTAAAAAAAAAAATAATTATTTAACACAATTTTGTATGACAATTTCCCATACTTTAGGAATAGTAAGAACGTCGTTGAGGTTTAAATTTGGGCTTCAGAACTATCTTTGTATAACGTTCATGTTTATATAAAGATCTATGTAAAAGTTTAGATTTTTCCCAATGTATCCTATGGTTTGGATTTTCAATTCCGTGTTGAGAGAGGCCAGATTTCTGCGGTTTAAAAAAAAGACGAATGTGGTCTTGATGTTCCGAGATGCGTTTCTGAATAGAGCAAGACTAGCACTATTCACCAAACCTAGCAAACTTGTTTCTAGAACACCTTGAGGAAAAAATATTCACTTTTGAACCCAAACCAAAATTTTGGTTAAGACATGTCGACGATGTATTTGCATTCTGGGATCATCCCGAACATGAATTACAAATGTTTCTAGATAAAATTAACCTTCTTCATCATCGCATCAACTTTACGTTAGAAAAAGAATCTCCACAGGGTACCTCCTTTTTGGATTTACACATCCAAAGAAAAGAAGACGGTTCCATCGCCACGTCTGTCTTTCGCAAGCCTACATTCACAATTCTTCCACTCATCATCCATCTCAGAAATCTGGCATTATTAAATCGCTAGTTTCCAGAGCACACAAATTCTGTTCCTCTGAAGAATCTTTAAACCAGGAATTAGAAGTAATCAAAAATACAGCCATCCTAAATGGATATAATCCTAAAACAACTCAAAAAATCATCAGTCACTTCTCCACACATCAAACCAGACAGGAAGAAGTCCATAGGATTCCCATACCTTACGTCAAAGGCGTCTCCGAACGTCTTTCTAAAATTATGAAGAAATACAATTTTGGCCCTACTTACAAACCTATCAACCAAATTTACAACTTGTTACCTTCTCCTAAGGGCAAACTCTCACCTTTGATGTTGCGTGGCGTTTATGAGATTCCATGCTCATGCAAATTGTCTTACTTTGGACAGACAGGTAGGTCTGTTCAGAAACGCATCTCGAACATCAAGACCACATTTGTCTTTTTAAACTGCAGAAATCTGGTCTCTCTCAACACGAAATTGAAAATCCAAACCATAGGATACATTGGGAAAAATCTAAACTTTTACATGGATCTTTATATAAACATGAACATTTATACAAAGAAAGTTCTGAAGCCCTACTACACAGACCAAACTTAAAACCACAATGAAGTTCTTACTATTCCTAAAGTATGGGAAATTGTCATACAAAATTGTGTTAAATAATTATTATTTTTTTTTAATTTATTTTATTTATTTTTAATATTTATTTATTTATTTTACTTCTGTAACATGTTACACACATTTCATGAGATTCTATTGTAATCATGCGCCCTAACGGTATGTTATTCCTATTATTGTTTTAAACTACTGTACTGATGATGTCCTAAGATGCTTAGGATGAAATATTTACAATTAAATAATTTTCACTGTGGTTAATACGCATGTTTCTTTTAATTAGATAGTGATAGGAGTTGTTCAGAGAACAGTCTCAAATAAGAGGGTATTAAGTTTTAGAGGATGAGGATATGGATATAAACAAGTTTGTGCAAGGAAAAGCTAGAAGTGTAAGTTGGCTCAAGAAAAGAAATCTAATATTGAATGGAGATCTGAATATTATCAGAAGAGAGGGGGAGAAGTGAGAGCTTTGGTAATGTCAAAGATCATGAAGATCTTTGAAAGACATGAAGTTTTAATTTTAGCACTACATGGCTTACTCTAAAAAATTGTGTGCTGCTGTCAGCAAGAATACAAATTTCATTAATGATGAATGTAAGGGGAAATGAGCAAAAAGCAGAGCCTTAAAGTACTCTAGTAGCAAAAGAAATTAAAAGAAGAAATCCATCTGATATATAGTGAATAACCAAAAAGAAAATCAAACTACCCAATTACAAAAGCACTCAAGGCAGACCATAACATGGTAGCTTGACAAGTAGATTCTGTGTCAGACCCAATCATACCAGGAAATGCCAAAGCAACCAGCACTAGTTTCTGCAGGCACGCCTATCACTGTATTACAAGAGGTGGAAAAGACTGACAAGAGATTAACTGTAGCAAAAATAAAGAAACATGTCACTTAATCACTGATTAAGTGACAAGAATCCAGGAAGCAGATAGTGCTGATAACTTTCTCCACTGTTTTCAAAGACTGAAATGAGAATAATGGAACAAGTTTGAACTGGCTTGAATTGTCCACTTTTGGAGATAAGCAGAAATTGTGCAGTGCACATTGAGTGCAATTGGGGAGATGGAGAGTACTATTGGACCAGGAGACACTTTATTATTATATAGATATTATAATTAAGAGACACCTCTAGGGTGTTAGAGATTCATCGACAAGGCCACATACTATCCACACCAGAAATTACTGGTGTGGGTAGTATGTGGCTTGAGTTGTATTTGATGTCTTCCCGGCAAAAGATCAAGGAGGCATATAGGCTATTAATGATAGAACAGGGAGTCTTTCCCTTGGTCAACCATATAAGAGTTGGGAGAGAAAAGAGCCAAAGATCAGCTTTATCTTTAGATATTATTATGGTGATGCCAACTGGGAAGAAGCCATTCCAAGAAGCAGTGGAAGGGACTAGGATAACATGTCACTTGAATAGATAACACCAATAATTGGTAGACTATTTCTATTCCTACAAATAGCACAAAGTTTAACATGAGTCCAAATAGTGATGTAAAATCTCTCATGATATGCAACTCATGTTCACTTTTACATATTTTTCTAAGGAGATTAAAGAAATGTCAAATTTTTTCTGAAATAATCTTGCATTTGTAATAAATTAACCATGAGCCTTTGTTAAAATAAAGTGGTGCATGACTTGTAACAATGTTTACTCCATGTCTAATTAGTAACTCTAATTCTAAGAATAGCAAAGAATTCTAAGAATTGCCATATATATGGCAATTTAAAAAGATGTGAATTATGACATCGTTGTCTGATGTCAATATGCGACTATATATGGAAGTTTCAAGAGACGCAAGCACGAAATCTGGGCCTATATAAGGCAAGACGTTGAGAAGACTTTGTCTTAGGGTTTTCATCTTCTCTTACCTGGGTCTGCTGCCAGTAATCAAAAGAGACATGCCGTACACTTCTGAATCTTCTACTCTACTTGAGTCTGCCACCATGTGAGGTTCGATGTCGGGAATCGAAAGGAAACAGCTGCACATTGCTGCCATGTTAAGGGTCCTATAGGGCATGGAATAATCAACTACTCGGACAAAGAAGAAATTTGGTGGGAAATCAAGAATGAACCAGCAGAAGGAAAGAAAGACAAGGAGCACTTCCGTGTGAACAAAAATTCATGCAAGAAGCAGTGCTGAACAAGAACTGTAAGCACTTATGTGCTGATTCTGAGCAAGATTATACACCAAGAGTGTGTTTATGTGTACAATCAGATAATGTAAATTGATATTGAAATAAGCTTACTCAAGCTATGCTGTCAGTTTGTGTATATATATGATTAGCAAGATAATCTAGATTGTGATTTAGCTTTAAGTAAATTAGAACTAAGTTTGAATTAGGAAGAACTGAAAATAACAAAGAATTGTAATAAACTATATATATATATATATATATAAATAAACATATATAAACAAACATATATAAACATGAATCAAGCTGTAAATATTCCTCTTTAATTAAATGGTTTGTGAACAACACGTTGAACTGATTCTGTCAATGCACTATCCTGAAAATTTCGAACCTGCATAAGATAAAGTTTAAGTGATCAATAATCAAGGCACAACTAATTAACAGTAAAGATTAACATAAACGGGAATGCTAACAATATCTGCTTTGTCTTTAGTTTAAAATCTTATAATCTCGCACTAAATACATAGTCTAACTGGCACAGTCGTAAAACAAAAATCTGTTAGACTATAGGGCATCAGAAATGAGATCTAGTAGAAATAAATGGTGGCAGTCCACCATTCACAACATCTCACAAAAAGTCACTGTTTATAACAGTGACTTTTCTTGTATGCAAACTAAAACAAGGATCATGTTTACAATCAACTGTGGCTTCTTCCATATCAACTGTACATATGAGAGGTAGAAGAATCCATAGCATATCGGTAGAATGTAGGTGAGGGCTAGAAAAAAAAACTCTTTTTGAAAAAATGGAGGGTGAATTTTTTTTTTCTTAAAAAAAAAATATCTTTCTTTTCTGGCCCTCACTATTGCAAAGAAAAATGCAGATGAAAGAAGAGAAGCAGGTTCAGTGCAGTTGGACTGAAAAACTGATGAGAGCTTCATGTCTTAACAAGCATAGCAGAAAGGATAGAAAGATGGTTGCCAGTCTGGTAGAGCAGTGTCCCAATGAAGTATCAGTTAGAGATCTGAAAGATCATCTGAGATGGTGGCTGAAGTAAATCAGTGAAGAAGTGATCATCTGAATCTCTACTCTAAACAGCATAAAGAATTTTTTTTAGGGAGGTTTCAGATACGTCACCTCAAACATGTGAACAGTATTTTAAGGACAGGATAATTTGGAATTTGTAGAGTTGGTAGCTGGATAGGCAAAAAGTGGCATCCTGAACAGTAAAACAATGGCAAGTTTTTTTGCGTTTTTTTTTTTGTGAGGCTGAAAAGCTATCCACGTAACGTGTTTATCCATTTATTCCTGACATTGGTTATAAATATCAGTTTAAAGAGAAGAAGTCTGATATTGTCCGATTTGTATCACTGAAGATGTTCTTTTTGCAATTAAAAATAAAATAAAAAAGGCAAAGACTGCATTTTGATAGCACTCAAGGCAACCAAGTTATCCTCATTCCATTAAAGAATGGTATGGAAAATAATATAAGGCACTGGCTATAAATCTTGAAGCTTGGGATGTTTGTGCTCTGCAGGGGTTATCAAATGAGTAGGAAGAACAGAGTACTAATATCAAAACTAGACAGAATTATTAGTCAATGAGAGGTCACTAATATAAGACAAAGAGTAAATGATAGAATAGAGCATGAAGCACCCTGCCTTGGTGGAATCCTGTCAATCCACCTGACCCACAGTGAATGATCAGAGAGGAAGTTGGCTACCTAGTCACATGGGATGGAATAATGAATTAAAGGATGGCAATTTACTGAGCAGGCCTCAAAGCCAGACACAATCAAATGATGCTCCAAAGTGTGAACACAGATTTCATTTCTTCTTTCAATGCACATGTCCAATGGTGGGCAACATAGGGGAAGATCTTGTGTAGATCCAGGTTGGTCATTAACAGGTGAAACTCTAATGAAGTTTTTTTTTTTTTTTTTTTTTTTTTTTTTTTTACACCATTCTGAATGGAGAGGACTGAGGTGAAGGTGAATGGTTTGCTTACACTTGGATAAAGGATAAACCAAGAATATAATTTCTTGGCATCTTTAATTTATAGTAGATGCCAAGTAAAAAAAATTTAAAAAAAATAAATAAATAAAAAATAAAAAATTCAACATTATTATAAATGTTGAGTTTTTCAGACCTCCATGGAGTCTAAAGACCATCACGAGAGGTAAAAGCTGTTACACAAAGCTTAAACCGTGCTTTAAACTCATTCAGTGTATCTGCATTAAACAACAATCAGCCAAAGCATTCCACTCTCCATGTAAAGAATCTACTCTTTTTGTCCCTGCTCACACCCTCTTTATAACTTCCGGGTATATCCCCTTGTTCTATTCTTTCCCCTATTCTATGAAAAATTGTGCACATTACACTGATAACAACCCTTTATCAACTTAAATGTCTCAATGATATCCCACCCCACTCTCTTCTTCCCATTCACAAGACTGAAAACTGCATTCCATCTGTCATATTCCACATACCAAAGACCAGTTACCACCTGTATCTTCTCTGATCCCTTTCCAAAATGTCCTCATCACCACCATGAAATCCAAGGGACCAAATCTGTGCAGTCATCCATGTGAGGCCTGACCAAAGTCTTATACAATGGAACCAGAACCTCCTTATTTCTACAAGTTAAGGTCCTCTGCATCATTGCCATAATCTGATGTGATGTCTTCACAACTTGTGCAATGTGACCTCTGAGCTTCAGATCCTTGTCCACCACCACCACCACTCCAAGGTCATATCTTAATTTCCTCCAAAATTTCCCCACCAAGTGTATACTTTGCATCTTGTTGTTGCCTACCAAATTTCACACCATTACACTTTGCAACACTGAATTGACAGTTCCATACTGTTTCCCACTCATACAATCTATTCAAGTCTATTTCTACAAGTTAAGGTCCTCTGCATCATTGCCATAATCTGATGTGATGTCTTCACAACTTGTGCAATGTGACCTCTGAGCTTCAGATCCTTGTCCACCACCACCACCACTCCAAGGTCATATCTTAATTTCCTCCAAAATTTCCCCACCAAGTGTATACTTTGCATCTTGTTGTTGCCTACCAAATTTCACACCATTACACTTTGCAACACTGAATTGACAGTTCCATACTGTTGCCCACTCATACAATCTATTCA
This sequence comes from Typopeltis vanoorti, assembly GCF_054136105.1. NCBI lineage: Eukaryota > Metazoa > Arthropoda > Arachnida > Uropygi > Thelyphonidae > Typopeltis > Typopeltis vanoorti. The sequence goes on along the minus strand of NC_143568.1, from coordinate 74,859,495 downwards.
AGTCCTCCTGTAAAGCCACATCTGCTTGATTTCACATCACTCCCCCCAATTTTGGATCATCTGCAGTCATATATCCCAACATCATTAATATACAAATTCAATAACAATGGTGCTGAAACTAACTCTTGTGGCACACCACTAGTGACTTTTTTCTTTCGAGATAGTGCCCCATACACAACTTGCTGATCCAACAGCCATTCACTAGTCTACTCTACTCACTAGTCTATCATCCAATCCCATTTGCTTCAGTTTAGTGACCAACTTTGGTGTGACAATTTATCAAAATTTTTAAACTTTTTTTTTGTCTTACTTTCACAGGTGTGACTGCTGAGATCAGTTTTAATACAAATGAAATCACTCAACATAATCAAAAACTAATGAATCATTCAAAAATGGTCAAATAGCCAATCTTACATTTCGTTGCTACCTCAATCCATAACACATGATGCTACCTGCTACATCTGATGTCACTAGACCAGTATAAAATTATGTTAATTTAACAAATACACAACATGGAAAAAAATTATAATTAAAGTATATAGTAGCATAGGCAAGCTTTTTTTTTTTTTTTTTTTTTTTTTTAACTACCAAAACAGAAACAGATGAAACAGAACTTTTCACAACACTTCAGCACTCCATTAAACAGGCTGGTGGTCTGACACTGGTTTTATTTGTGCTTATCTCCTAATCCATTGGTTGATTAGTTTGAAACACAGAAGGTTGTACAAGTATGATGGGTTACATTTAGGGATAATCACAATTTACATACATGTGAAATTTATAATGAGAACATGCAGACTATAAACAAAAAACACTATTCTGTTGGTTGGGAGGAGATGCTGCATGTAGTTGAGGATTAAGTAGGGTAGCAAGTTGTGCATGGTGAGGTGGTGTATCCTACCACAATGAATCCTTGGATTTCTTAGAGGTGTCACCCAATAATAGTAATCTGTTTAGCAGAAGATGCAAAGAACTCATGTTTCAGACACATATTTGGTACTTTAATTACTCCATGCTTCGGTGCAATTAAATTTCTGCATGTCAACTAACGGCGAGCTAAAAAGGTGCTTTGATTTAACCTCGACATTATTTCCAGACTAGCAATTAACATTAATATAATCTTCTGTTGTACATCTTACTAAAACAAACGTGTATATGTAGTGTTAATCTTCCAGATTAGAAGTGAACTGTCATTTTTGTATTTTCGCTTTAATACTTTTATCAAATACATCTATTGAGCATTTACTCTCATCTCCTAATTCTAAATCAACAGCTATTTTGAGGTCAGCAAATAGTATCAGTTTATAATTTTTCCTGTTATAACTTTTTTTTTAGCAAGATGAACAAGTGGTGTTCATATTGTCAGAGCTGAATTCTTTGTCACTTTCAAAGCTGAAGCTATTTTAATGTCTTCAACACAAGCGAATTGTAAACATATTACACATTAGTACTGTAAGTAGATTAAAGGGTTAAACTGGGAATCCTCATAGATGCCAAACAACTTTTTTAGGCTGTTTCAGAAAAATGGAAAGTCGCTTGTTACCTCAAACATCCACAGCAGTATTATTAATGATATCAGCTATTCAAACCCACAGCTTATTTAGTACTTTTCACTGCTATTTTTTAAAGTAATTCATATACCCACAGATTATGCTAAGAAATAGTTGATTTACATGTTTTTCCAGGAGTTTTTTAATGCACAATTAATCCATTCAAGTGAAGCCAGTCTCAGTACCGTCACCTATGGAATCCATACAATTGAATCTCGTTACAAGAACCTTCATAACGGATTTTTCGAACAAAGGCGTCTTGATTCGATTTCATTGCATCAATGTAAAATAAGTTACTGCATTAGAAAAGAGCGATTTTTTATTACTAAATAAATGCCCTCCTAGATTATTGTGACAACTGTATTCTGGTAATGAATTATGCTAAGTCGGCTAGTAGATTTCTTAGATGCTCGCTCATCCATACTAGGTTCCTGGAAATAACAAATTGCAGTAACTGGTTGATTATCAGTCTAACTTGTAAAATGTGTTATTGCACACACACACACACAAAAAAAAAAAAATCGATTTCAAAGCAACTATCATAATTAGCTACAGTACAACTTTAAATATCGAGAATATTAAAAGTAAACAACAAAAAAAAATTGCATTATCTATCTCACCTTTAATTTTCAATAAAAACCACCTAACAAAAGACTGAAACACAGGAGATTTTCACGCCGAAACGAAGCCAACCAATGCTTGCAAAAGACCCGCAAGACTGAATGCTATGTAGTCTCTTTATTCAAACTTACTATCTACGCTAGCGCCACAAGCTTCAGGTATATGTCACGCAAAACACACCCACCCAGACTTTAATAGGTATTTTTCATCTTAAGCAGCATCATGCAGTAACAATCTATCCAAGGACACGTATACACTGTAAGTACAGTGTATACGTGTTTGGATAAAATATAAAATTTAAAAAAATTAAACATGAAAAAAAATTATTTATTATCGATAAAATTATACAGTTTAGTATAATTCAAAATTACCTAAAAATAAAATCAATTCTTCTTGTTTTGTTTCGAGCGAAAAGGTCAATAACTTTTTCCTTGATGTTTGTGTGACTGTTGAAGAATTTTTTCTCCGTTGAAATCATCGCAAGTGCATTTAACCTATCCTGATTCATAGTGCTCCTCAGAAATGTTTTTATTCTCTTTAATGTTGAAAAACAGCGTTCAGTCTCTGATATAGTCATAGGAATTGTCAAGCAGTGGCTGCCCGTACATAAGCACTGCGACACTGCAGTACCCCCAAGGAAAAAATGAAAAATTTAAATTTTGTTTGTGTTTATAAATAATAACAATGCTTACAACATTATATAAATGCAATATAACATGTTAAAGGTGACAGTTTATGTTTTGACATTGATTGAATAGTTAATAATTGGAACTGTTCGATTAACGCTTTAGATCAGCGCTTCCCAAACTGTGGGCCGCGGTCCCCCTTGGAGGCCGTAGGTTTTGTTGAGGGGGCTGTGAAATAATGAAAACGAATTTAAAATGTTTTAAGACTAAGTAAATTTTTTTATTTTAAAAGAAACGTATTTAACTTTTATTTAATATTTCTTTTTTGTTATTTTTTATATTTTAATATCAAGAACTGTTGATGTGACTTTACATACATATCAAAACATTTTATATTATCACTATCACCCGAGCTAGTTTTCTGTTACCAATAAAAGTTTCGCATATACTTCACACATGAAAAAAAGCTTAAACAAGTTCATGTGGGGAGATAGTAACTCGCTTGCAGTGGTAAACAACATGCCGTCCCTTAACAGCCACTATACTGCGGAGGCAATAAAAACAAGTACTTTTATTGTGCCAGTGAATAAGGTATGAGCAGTCTGTGTAAGATATTTCTCAACAAATAGTGTAATTAGAGACAACTGGGATAAAAACACACTAATCACATGTCCCCTCATACAGAAACTAGTCTGTATAGACTGAAACAAAACCATATGTTGCATGAGCAAACACAATATCTAACTAAAAACTATTGTTATTAATTAGATGTGTGTGAGTTCGGTTTCCCAAGGCAGCAATAAAATTCAACCGAACGTGTTAAAATTCGTAAAAGTGTTAAAACTAAGTAATATATATACACATAATGAATATTATGGCAGTTTCACATATGGAATTTGGTTGAAGAAAGTTAGCATTTCAACTCAATTGTCAGCTATGCCTTTATCTTTCGGTTGCGCGATCTTTTGTTACTACCGCACCAATCATATGCACATTTTAATAACCTGCCTTTGCTGTCTGTTTCGTGTTAGGCTTAATTACCGTAAAGGGAGAAAAGTCACAAAAGAGAAAAATGTTCCTGGTCCGGGGATTCCCTTATTCAGGTAATATGCACTAATTTCATCTCATCAGTCTGTGGTGTGCCAGTATCGGTGAGTGGTGACATTATTTGATATATTCTACGTTAAAAAATTTAACCCTGAGATGGATAAGTGGCTGATAAAAAATAAAAAAAATAAAAATCCCGCGAACAATCAGAAGAAGCAGAAACATACTCAAAAAAAAAAAAAAGGACAGTATTTCATATTTTACCAGACCAGCCCGCATCGTCTTCAGAACCAAACGGTAAGAGGCAAAAAATGTAATATATGCATTTGATTTTTGCAATATTCGCTGTGTATGTTTTGTATTGAATATAAATACAATAAATATTACAATAATATATCTCTCTATTACGATTTTGTTTCGAGGGGGGCCGTGAAATATTTTAATTTTTGCAAAGGGAGCGACATCCAGAAGTTTGGGAAGTACTGCTTTAGATTACGAAACAAATGCACTGCGATCTAAGGCCGATATTTAAGACTCTAAATCAGTGGTCGCCAAAGTGGTCGATATAACATTGTTAGGGGGTCGACAGAAAAATATAAGACATCATTGTACAGGTAATATTTAATTCGGTTAACTTGAATTATCTCCATCCTGAATGACAACGCAATTAAGAGTGAATCGTGGGAACATTGACATGAATAGGACCTGTAAGATGGAGCAAGGTCATGAAAATAGTTACAGAGGCCAATCAAGTGGGCCAAAATGACGTATTTACCAACAAGCGTCTTTTTTGCTTATCCTATTATAATTACGTAATAGTAAAACAGAGGGGGGGGGAGGTCGATAAAAAGTCAAGAAACTCTTGAAGGGGTCGACGGTCAAAGAAGTTTGGCGACCCCTGTTCTAAAAAGACTTTAGAACAGGGGTCGCCTGTTATCTATAATAAATAAATAATTATTTATTTATTATAGATACCAGGCTGAATTATGACGAGTGTCATTGTTGAAAATATGAAAAGAATTATATGTTTTCAAATTATCGTTACACAAAACAAATGCTGCACTGCGTTCTAATGCCGATAGCGAGCTTGTCATTGCTATTGATACGAAACTTTTATTATTGGTGTTTGTTCGTGGTAAGGATGAAATATTTTTAATAAAGCAATTTTTAATATGTAAATTTATTTATTAATAAATTCGTTACTGATTAGGGGAAAAAAAAGTTTTTTTTTTTTTTTTTTTTTTTGTATATGCAGCATCCCCACTTAAAATTTTCACCAGATGCCACTGTAATGTCAAGAGAAATTTTATCAATACAGTAATTTCACTAAGAACACAATCTAAATTATTTTCTGTTATAAATTTTAACAAGTCAATTAATTTACAAGAATCATGCATATCGGGTCTACTGTAGAATACTGGAAGTTCAGTTTCAAGTTTTTCTTTGTTGATCATGGAAAATAGTTCGTAGTGTTTATTGTGTTTACGGAGTAAACACGATAAGCACTACGAACACTACTACTACTGGCGCAAACTGCATATAAACAACAGTGGAACTGCGCGAAGGGCAGTGCCGCATTACACTAATAGCTCGTATCTCACTATGACGTGCATATACTTGCGCGCGTAGCAATATGACAGTACTGCTAGAGTCCTTCGCCCTCCTAAGTGCTAAAAGATGGATTTTTATTATTTTTTATACAAAATAAGAGAATTTTATAGGATTGTTGATGATAAAATTAAATATTACAAGTAAATATAAATAAATTAATAAATATATTTATATATGGAGAAAAATTGGGGCTACTTCAGTTCCGTAATACCAATGCACGAGTCGCCCTGTGTATTATAGACACGTATATACTAATATATATTAATCTAGTATACTAGATTAGCATACGGTATAATACAAACAATAATGATTTGTTGTTTTAAGGATACTTGCGACATAAGACTGAATGATATAATCACGTAATCACAAGAAAGATATTTATTTAACCAAATATTTCGGTCTGGAAATAGCAGACCATCGTCGGTGGTATTACAAGAACAGTTTAAAAAATATACAAGCTAGAATACTAACAATAGATCGTTGAAATTAGAACATGCCGCGTGATGTTATATCACTAAGTATGAAACGAAATATTTTGAAGTAGAAACATGATTGAATTTGCTATTAAAAAAAAAAAAAAAAAAAAAAAAAAAATATTTTGAAGTAGAAACATGATTGAATTTGCTATTAAAAAAAAAAAAAAAAAAAAAAAAAAATATTTTGAAGTAGAAACATGATTGAATTTGCTAAAAAAAAAAAAATTAATGAGTAATCTTGATTAGGCTTTCCCAGATTTTTGATATAGATATGCAGTCATTACGATTCAGGTTGGGATGATGGAGCAAGGCCTCCACGCTTTCCTTGAACAAACGTTCGAACCTATAACGGGATCTATGTAAGAGGCGCGTTTTGGACCAAAGGATGCTGTGGTCAGTTTCAATCCCGTGTTGAGCCAAACCAGACTTTTCAGGTTTATTGTGAAGAATGGATGATTGATGTTCTTGGATTCTTTTTTCAAGAGAACGTCCAGTCTGTCCAAAGTAAGAGAGATCACAGTTGCAAGGAATTTGATAAACTCCAGGAAGAGATAAAGTTGAGCGTTTGTCTTTAGGAGAAGGAAAATGAGAAGACAATTTGTTAATAGGAGAATACGTAGCTGTTAAATCATATTTCTTCAAAATTCTTGCGATAGGTTCTGAAATACCGGAGATATAAGGAATAGGTACTCGACGTATTGAATCTTTGTTGTTTTGTGGAGGATTATAAGATGTAAGAAGACGTTGAATACTTTTTTCAACGTGTATATAATATATATATACATATATGTATATAATATGTATATATATTATATACATATATATATGTATATATATATGTATATAATATATATTTATATACGTGTCTATAATACACTTTCTACTATCCAGCAACACATGAAACTCAATGGCTTTTCTGAAAAAAGTATTCAACGTCTTCTTACATCTTATAATCCTCCACAAAACAACAAAGATTCAATACGTCGAGTACCTATTCCTTATATCTCCGGTATTTCAGAACCTATCGCAAGAATTTTGAAGAAATATGATTTAACAGCTACGTATTCTCCTATTAACAAATTGTCTTCTCATTTTCCTTCTCCTAAAGACAAACGCTCAACTTTATCTCTTCCTGGAGTTTATCAAATTCCTTGCAACTGTGATCTCTCTTACTTTGGACAGACTGGACGTTCTCTTGAAAAAAGAATCCAAGAACATCAATCATCCATTCTTCACAATAAACCTGAAAAGTCTGGTTTGGCTCAACACGGGATTGAAACTGACCACAGCATCCTTTGGTCCAAAACGCGCCTCTTACATAGATCCCGTTATAGGTTCGAACGTTTGTTCAAGGAAAGCGTGGAGGCCTTGCTCCATCATCCCAACCTGAATCGTAATGACTGCATATCTATATCAAAAATCTGGGAAAGCCTAATCAAGATTACTCATTAATTTTTTTTTTTTTTTTAGCAAATTCAATCATGTTTCTACTTCAAAATATTTTTTTTTTTTTTTTTTTTTTTTTTTTTTAATAGCAAATTCAATCATGTTTCTACTTCAAAATATTTCGTTTCATACTTAGTGATATAACATCACGCGGCATGTTCTAATTTCAACGATCTATTGTTAGTATTCTAGCTTGTATATTTTTTAAACTGTTCTTGTAATACCACCGACGATGGTCTGCTATTTCCAGACCGAAATATTTGGTTAAATAAATATCTTTCTTGTGATTACGTGATTATATCATTCAACAATAATGAAAGCGAATGTTATATTTGAATTACTCAAAGGTGTAAAATTTGGAAGAGGAGAACGAGGCTTACCTTTTTCGTTTACAATAAAGTTGCCCATTGTAAATATTGGCAAAAAAGTTATAAATTTATCGAAAAATATATATAAAAACTGGCCTACCACGTCAGTTTACACTTCACGCATGCAAAACAGATGAAACTCAGAAAACCAACGGCGACTAATGACAACGTTCAATTGGATTGGTTGACATAATAACCAATCACAGCCTCTAGGTGCTATTGCCTCTGAGCTCACCCATTCTCACCTGGTGAGAGGTTTAAAACGAGTAGAACTAACGTTCAAATAGTTTTAAACCGCTCAGACCGCTGCGCCATCTATACATCTTTTTAAAGGGCTCAAAGGTGTATGTATTTTGAAAGCACACCCTGGCTATTAACGCGAATATGATGCAATGTTTACGCGTCGAAAAGTGTTCTCTTCATCAAGCATTACTATATTGTGTTTACTTTTAGGAATCACGGGAATAATACAAAAATATAATATCGCTGATATTGTTTTCCGGTGTATGAGCACTGCACACCTGGAATATTCGCCCCTGATTTATATATATATATATATATATATATATATATATATATATATATATATATATATATATATATATATATATATATATATGTCACGTTTTTTTCAAGTTATTTGAAACGTTTTAAAACTGAGGGGAGAACCGGCCTACCAGTCCAGAACTCGGGGGGGAGTTGGGCGCCAGGGGGAAAGAGCCCCCTAGTGTATATATATATATATCCATGCAGCCTCAAAGTTATCGTCCCATAAGTCTGATTTCTAATTTGGGCAAAATAGCAGAAAAAGCTATCCTTTCCAGAATTCAACTTTCAGTAAAAAATTATACATCCTTCAGAACAGTTTGGTTTTCGCCAGTTTCACAGTACCACCCAACAAATTCATAGACTAATCATTACCACAAGTTACAATTGGAACCAATACACCGGAGCAGTTTTTCTTGACTTAGAAAAGGCGTTCGACAAATTGTGGCACTTTGGACTACTATACAAGTTGATTTTAGCTGGCATTCCATTAGATGTAGTCCAAATTATAAAGTCATTTCTTAGTGGCAGACGAATGCAAGTCAAACTAAATGATATATTATCTACCCAGCGACGAATCTTGGCAGCAGTGCCTCAACGGTCCCTACTGACACCGATACTTTTCATGATTTATATGGCGGACATTCCACACAATCCAATGTCATCTATCATTGCCCTATACGCAGACGACACAGCTATACTAATCAGATCTATTAAACCGCACCTTGTCACCAAGAAACTGCAAGAAAACCTGCGTAGATTAGAACACTGGTTCTCGGAATGGAGATTGCAAGTAAACCCTCAGAAGAGTATCGCCATGCTCTTCACTAAAAACTCAATATCTCCCAAAGATAACATCTTCCTATTTAATATCAAGGAAATTTAATATCTGCTTTCCCTGGAAAGCAGAAGCCAAATATCTGGCTGGGTGTACTGCTGGACAGAAAACTAACCTTCTGTCCACATATAAAAGCCTCATGTACAAAAGCATCAAAAATCATTGCACAGCTTTACCCTGTGATCAATAGGAATAGCAAGCTGGATACCAAAATAAAACTGCTCCTTTATCAGTTGATGATTCGACCCATTATTACTTATGCATCCCCAGCCTGGAGCCACACCTCAAGTTACAAATATCCTCAAACTACAGAAAATGTAAAACAAATGTCTCCGCATGATCTTAAACGCATCATGGTATATCAGAAATGTCCAACTCCACCGGGATACAAATATCCCCTACATCTACTCTTCCCCGCAGTCTTCAGCAGTAAAGTTCTTCTCAGCATCTCTTCACATCCAAATGAATTAGTGCAACAAGCAGCAAATTACGATGAAACAGACTTCTCCAAATATAGGAGACCCAAGCCTATCCTACTTCCAAATGAAGATCTTTAAATCCACCCACTCAGGCAGATTTCAGATTTTAGAACATTCTAGTTTATTTCAAACGCAGAAGTGTCAAGTAAAATTATGATATTATTCGTGCAACTTTGCGATCATTAATGTTTACGACTCTAGGCATGCGCAGATAACATCGTCGAAGTCTGAAGACAGTCTATAACAGAAGAGCTGGCCGTTCGCCGTTTATTATTTTGCTGTAGTACATGAATATAGAGGCAGTCATGTCTATTAGTTTGGTGTTACAACTGCGCATGCTGTAAGTTATGAAGATCCGTGACTGTACGGTTGAAAAGCTAATACTTCAACTTTTAAATAAAGGAAAATTGCATAATGTACCTGAAGCCAAGCTGTAAATAGCGCTGATATAGGCTTAGCTAGTTCTCGTGAGTGGAAGTGACTTGATGAAAATCGAAAAGAAATTATTATAAAAATCAGAAAGAAATACAAAAGGAATTATGTTACATTTCTCTTTTTTTTTTTTTTCATATTTTGTCATATGTAGTTACGTTCCATTTTGTAAAATAAATGGATATCAATTTGCGGACAATCATGCCGACTCTAAAACTTATAGGATGAAATGGCTATTTTCTTTACATGAGAATAATAAACAGAGAAAAATATCGATATTTACTATCTTATCATGATGGCTTCCTTAAAATAAAAGTATAATAATTGCTATTATTATAAGAAAGTTCTATAATTTAATTAAAAATTTTACTTATTATTAATTTTGAAAGATCTCTATAGAAACTCGTAGAAAGTTGGTTATAACACCTACCTGAAAACGAGTCTCGCAGTAGCTTAGAAACTTAACGGGAAAATGAAACCAAGTATCCGCCGCTTACACTGTCAGTTCCCGAAATGACCGAGATATCACTTTTAAACTTATCTTTATCTCTTCTTCATAAAGTACGAGTACATAAGCCTCTGGGTATTTCTGAAACAGGATGAATCACGCCACACCCATTCACAAATGCTTTTCCTGGTTGATTTCGTAGAAATAATGAGAATTATGGGATGTACTAGTATTGCAAGTTTTGAAATCCATAGATAATGTAATATAAATGTAATATCCGGTTTAGTAAGAAGCCAGAGAAAGCCAGAGCTTGTGCAATGCTTTCAAATTAATTTTCGAACATGCTAAAATGAGATTTCGAATTCCTTTGGAAATAGGTTACGTCACAAGCCATTTTTTCTGATACAGGAAAATCTCTCTTTATATCCGTTCCTGTACAGGTCAGTGAATTTTTGCTTAGTCATGGCTTAACGAAATATTTCAGCAGTTTATTTTCTCGACATTATTTGCAAATGTCATCTGTTGCGTATATAATAAAATGTTAATACGTATGAGAGTAAATGCCAATGTGTCTTAAGACTCCATGAGATTTTCGGATAATAATAATATAAAATCAGGATCAACTAAAGATGGGAAGAAAGATGCGATGTATCAAGATCCCAGATATTTGAGACCCTAAAATTTTAGAAATGTTTAGCGGTTTTAAATTTTAGGATTTTTGAGGTCGAATATTTTTTCAAATATTTTTCATTGCATGAAAAATATTTGAAAAAAAATGTATATATATTATATAAAAATATATTATAAAATAATTTTTATAATATATTTTTATAAAAATATATTACCGTTTTCATTGTAAACCAGCTGATTTTAATCGAATTTATATTACGTATAAAATATTAATACTAATGATATTATTATTGGTGTGTAGCTTATAATTTTGTTGTTTATGACGTCCCTAAATATGAACTGACTCTGTGTATTCTGAATACTTCTGGAAATACTGATAATAATTGATATGGTTTATAATGTTTTGTTTTGTATTCTTCATTATTATTGTTTAGAAAATAAAAATCAGAATACAAACAAAAAAACATTACAAACCATATCACTTTTTATGGGATTGTTTTTTGTTTGTGACAATAAATATTACTTCTAGATAATAAAAATAAGAATAGTAATAAAAAAAAAGGTTATAAACCATATAAGTTTGTATTGGATTTCTCTTGTACCCACACATACACACGCAAGTCTGTTCGAATTTAAGGATTTTTTTTTAAGGTTTAGTACTACTGCCATAAAAGAAGGAAACCAGTTGTAGATAAGGGACTAGCTGTGGATTAAACTCTTCGGGTAGTTAATCCTTGCTTTGACAGATTAATGAAAGTGGTGTGGTGACGATCCTTTCGTATCTCGCATCATTGACCTCCAGAAGCTGCTTTGGCATTGAAGGTGTGGACGTAATGCGAGTTGGAATTAAAAGAACAACAAGAAAAAAAATAAGAAAATTGTGCTGAAGAATTTATTAACTTCACGGTAATATTAGCGTTGAAATTAGTCCAACATGAAGTACTAAGATATTTTATTATTATTCCTCTAACGCCTTTTATTTCCCCAAAGCGGGTAGACTTCTCTGTCCCTTGGTCCTTTTTGGAAGTAGGTAGGAGAGTTATTTTTATCTACAGTATTTGTCCAGTCATTGTTAACAAAATTTGCCGCCGGCTTTTGCCATCTGAAGATGCTTTGAGTTGAGCTGGGCTGCTTGGAATGACCGAAGCAAGAAGGTCTATAATTGCTTCGGTTAGCGTCTATTCTGCGGGAAGACGCGTGAGGCAAAAATACATTGGGACAAAATACTGTATTTACTGTGTCAAAATATTTATTGTGAAATTTATTTAGTGACAAGGTATTAATTAAGGAATAAGGACCTTTTTTCGCGTTTTTTTTTAATTATCTAAAACCGAATAGGAATCTTTAAAAATTTACGGCATTTTTTTTTCACGTAGTTCCTTAATCTTTGCAGAATATGACGCTTAAGGTCGAAAATGTTTAAGAGAGAGAGATCACGAAAAATGTAATATTTAAGAAATATGAACAATGAAAATGCAGAACAGAAGCAGAAATAATAAACAAAAAACAACTACACCCGAAGTGGCGACATCGATTTATTTATTTTATTTATTTATTTTTTTTGAAGACAATTGTTAAGATGAAAACATGAATCCATTTCTACGACCCTCTTAATTCAGTATGTAGCAGTATTATTATCAGACATCAGAATATATTACACTAACTTTGATCGTAGGAACCCAAAACAGTTAACAGCGTTTTCAATTGAATGTGAGTTAGCTGATCTCAATATGGCAGTGGCTTTACTTTTTTTTTTTCACCAAGAACTGATGTTTCTCTCACACGCAGTGCAAATAACTGGGGGGGGGGGGGAGGAACTCGCAATCTGCACACAGCACGCACTCATTGTTGTCGACCTTATTTGTGCTGTCTTATTCCTAAACAAGAACAATAACAACAGACTAACCAAAGAAATTTATTTGCATGTAATACAAAACAGATTGACATTTCGAAGCATACCTGTACAGTGTGTGATATTGTCGAATATATATAAATGAATTTAAAAACCGAAGGGCTGAATTTTTTCAGCAAGAAAAAAAACAAACTATATATATATATATATATATATATATATATATATATATATATATATATATATATATATATATATATACCGTGTATGTCGGGGTATAAGACGAGTCCTAAATTTTAGGCTATTTTTAGGTTTTTAGCTTATTTCGGTTGTATAAGACGACCCCCCCCCCATTTCTTCTTTCTTGTATTAATGCAATGTTAGGTGTTGTTGTTGTTATATCCGTTATTTTTATATCTATGCATATCTGTTATTTTCACACGAAAATGGTGTGAAATTATGAATAAATAATGTGTGGATCACGCTACCAGGCAGTATAATGAAGAAACGTAGTTTATTAGTATGGGATTTCAAGTCTTCTTGAACAAACCGTTTAAAGATCACATGCGAGATGGATGTTGACTGGTGAAAAATGATTTACAAACGGTGAATCTATACGTCACTTGATATGTTGTGCAATTTTGTGATCAAAGCATAGAATAAAGTAAAAGTAGAGACTGTAACAAAATCATTTAAAAAGTGTGGTAGCTCTAATCTTATGGATGGTACGGAAAATGATCTGTTGTGGGACACTGATGACGATGAAAACGAAATCAATTCACCGGATTCGAACTTGGATCCATATGACCATCATTTATACAATGAATATTGAAAATTAACATGAATAATTATTATTTGTTTTTTAAGACTTAATCTATTGTTATATTTTAAATAAATTTATGTAATAAAAAATTAATCTGATTTGTTTATAAACACTGCCTATTTTCTTATATAACCATGTATTGTAACTACATAAATGTTAATCCAAGAAATTAAGCTTCCCTTTTTATACTCGCCGTATAAGACGATCCATGATTTCGAGGGATTTTCTGTAGTATTTTGAGAGTCGTCTTATACGCCGACATATACGGTATGTATATATGTATATATATATATATATATATATATATATATATATATATATATATATATATATATATATATATATATATATATATATATGTATATATATGTATATATATATTTCAAAAAATAGATTTAATGACTCCAAGACCGAGATAACATATAAAGATTTTAATGATAAATACTACTAGTTTCGGCATATAGCAGCCTTCTTCAGGTATTTATAAAGGAAAGGAATACTAATAAACATTGAATTATTTAAATATATATATATATATATATTTAATATATATATATTAAATATATATATTAAATATATTTAATATATATATATATATTATATATATATATATATATATATATATATATATATATATATATATATGTTATATAATTAGTTAGTTAGATAGATTAAAAATTGGGCAGCGCTGCAAAAGGCCGCTTTGTTCGGCACAGCTTTCATTTTCAGAAAGTATTTGCACAACTCATAGGCCCTTGGGTAGAGCTCGAATTAGTCGAATATAACCAGCCTTTTCTTAAGACTGACGAAGCAAATTAAGCTTTGATGAATATTATATATATATATATATATATATATATATATATATATATATATATATATATATATATAAATGTAGAAAGTATTTTACCTTGGGTATAATAATTGTTAAAGATACCAAGCTATTTTAAACCTGGTTTTACTCCATTTCCCAAGTAAGCAAACAGACAAACAAGTCAAGTTTGTGCCTGCAGTATTGCGAGTCTAGCTGACCCTCAAAGTAGTGATATATATTAACGATTAACATTTCTGACATAAAGTGTGAGGCAAAATGCTTTTCATACTCTCTGCTATCTGATAGGGAAACAGTGAGTAGAAATATTTATGAGCCAATTGCTCGCCCGGAGCGGGCTTGGAGATTTAAACATTAGAATTGGAGTTAAAGATGGCTTTTGGTCATTTATGTTTGTAGTAATCCGTTGCTTCGTAATTTGCAGCTAGTTGAACCAGTTTGTTGGGATGTACAGATGCTTCTGAAAAGAACTTTGTTGCTATAGTTTGCAGGAAAGTGTCAATATAGGGGACATCTGTGTCGCGATGAAGTTGCACATTTCTGACGAACCATGGAGCGTTTAGGATCATACGTAGACATTTATTTTGCACTCGTAATTTGAGAATATTAGTATCAGCTGTATGGCTCCAAGCCGTAGAAGCGTAAGTGAGTATAGGACGAACTATCAGTTTGTAGATAAGTAGTTTGATTCTGGTGTTTAGTTTATGTTCTTGTTGATTAGAGGATAGAGTTGAGCAATGGCTTTTGATGCCTTTGCACAGAGAGCCTTGGTATAGCAGCTGAAAGTTAGCCTTCTATCCAGTAGTATACCAAGGTATTTGACTTCTCTTTGCCAGGGGACATCTTCCTATTTTGTGTTAAACAGGAAGATCTCCCCTTTAAGAAGCATCAGTCTTCTGGTGAATACATGGCTATGCTCTTCTGGGAATTTACTTGCAGTCTCCATTTGTAAAATCATTTTTCAATCTGTAATAAGTTTTCTTGCAGATGGTAAGATGTGGTTGTAGAGATCTGGCTAATATTGCTGTATCGTTCGCGTATAGGGCCATGATAGATTGTACGGGATATCAGAACATGTACATGTAAACAGAATCGGTGCTAGTAAGGATCCTTGTGGGACTCCAGCCACGATACGTTTCTGTGCTGATATTGTACAGTTGATCTTGATTTGTATATGCCTGTCAAAAAGGTATGACTTAATTAGGTGAACCATTTCCAATTGCATTCCAGTTGAGATCAGTTTATGCAGTAATTCGAAATACCAAATTTTATCAAATGCACTGGCTATGTCAAGGAAAACAGCCCCAGTACATTGATGCCAGTTGTATCCAATGGAGATGTATTCGACTGGTCTATGTATCTGTTGGGTGGTACTATGGAATTGACGAAATCCAAACTGCTCTTTAGGAAGACTGTTTAACTTGTGTACGGAGGCTTGGAGTCTGGTAAGAATAACTTTTTTTTGCTATTTTACCCAAATTTGAGATGAGACTGATGGGCCGATAATTTTGAGGCAGGTGTGGGTCTTTTCCAGTCTCATGGATTGGAATTATATTTGCCACCTTCCAACATGAAGGGAAATGTTTGAAACGGAGGATGGAATTAATTATATTGGTCAGATGTACAATAGCTATACGAGGCAGCAGCTTAATCACCTTGTTGGTGATGCAGTCAGGTCAAGGAGTCTTTTTGTTTTTTAATTTCTTGATTATATCATATATTTCTGTTGGTGATTTGGGTGCAATTTGATTGGAGCAGATTACAGAAGATTTTAATGAACATCTGACATGTTGATCGATCTTGTAGCTGTGATTGAAGTCTAGATGTTCATATGAGGGTTTACACTGCTTGTCTAAGTTTTCTCCTATTGCTTCGGATTTATCTCATCGGTGTAGATGAGGCCCAGATCTGTTTGGAGAGGGGGGGGAGGAAGAGATTTGTTTTTGTTTTTGATCTTTCTGATTACATTCCAAATTTGTCAGGAGAGATAGAAGTCAATCTCTCTTCCAAAGTCTTCTATATGCTTTAAGGGTATCTCTCACTGCAGAATCGAGCCTATTCAGGATTCGTTTGTCTTGTGGTGTGCGGGTATTATGAAGCCTTTTTCTAGCCTTATTTTCCTCCTTGATCAAGTTCATGATATCTTCTGGCAAGTGGTTTGGCCTGAGGGCAGTTGTGGAAGTAGTGACTGCTGGAAAGGCTGTGTTAATTTGTTGGGTCAGGTCTTTAACAGCTGTTTCAATTTCTTCTTTGGATTTTATAAGCGGGACAGGACCAATATATTTCGGGAGTACTTTGGTCAACCTTTCCCGTGATATGAATGAGGGTGTGTGTGTTGGGGGGGGGACAGTTTTTCTTGGTTTCCCAACTGTAGCAGTATTGGATTGTGATCAGATGAAAGTCATTTAGTGTCATTAAACTGTACTGGATTCTGCAGTAAGACTATATCCAAGACATCAGCAGTGCCATACGTATTATGATGGATAGGTTCATTAGGACCTGCCACAACCGCATTGTTGGATCCTGTATAGTTAGCAAGTATGTGGCCATTCCTGTTGGTAGTTCGACTGTTCCAGGCGAGATGCTTGGCGTTTAAATCACCGGAAATTATGACAGACTCTCTAATGTCCAAGATGACGTTCAAATCCGGACAGTAATGATTTTAACGGAGGAGGACTGTATGCTGTATTGATTTTTAGTCTACCAGCCGAGCTCGTGAGAAACCTCTACACATGTAATCTCAAGATTAGTGGTAGGTGGGATATTTACAGAGTGATGACTAATGTAATTCCTGATTAAAGTGGCAGTGCCGCCGCCTCTCTTGGTCAGTTCTGTACAGATGATATCCC
Source organism: Typopeltis vanoorti (assembly GCF_054136105.1). Taxonomy (NCBI): domain Eukaryota; kingdom Metazoa; phylum Arthropoda; class Arachnida; order Uropygi; family Thelyphonidae; genus Typopeltis; species Typopeltis vanoorti. Next base: position 74,842,021 of record NC_143568.1, on the reverse strand, counting down.
CTGATTTTGGGGTTGTCCGATGATCTTATATGCGTTTTGTTTATCAAAACTACATCCCGCTGATGTCTTTGGGTGAACTCTTGGAGCTCCAAGACCTTATTTCTGAGGCCGTTCCCGTTCCACTTGATAACCTGCAGATGTGCTTCTGACAATTTTAGCTGGTCATTGAGAGGCTGCGGAGCTGAGGCATCTGGCGTGGATCTACCAGGGGGAGGAAGAGTGTCTGTCTGTTTCTGATTTTTCAATTTTTTTGGGTTTTGAATGCATCCTCTGTAATTGGCTGTGTGTGTGGGGCAACGCAGTTGGCACATTTAGCAGCGGTAGTTATTCAGCTTTTTCCAGATATAGGTTGGGTGGCTGTCCCCCGCATTTTAGACATTTAAACTCAGCCTTACACATTTTCTTGGCATAGCCAAATTTTTGACATCTGTGGCACTGACCTGTTGAAGCCCTTTTCCTTAAGGGTTCTGGGCTGATTTTAAGTCCACAGATTGACGTCAAGTCATAAATCTGTTCGTAAGATTGATGAATCTCAACCACTGGCATTGGAATCTTTCTCTTTTTTGGTCATTCTGCTGAATGATGGTCATGGCAGGTCCTGATGGCGTAGATAAGCAGCCACTTCTTTTGTTGATACGTCTTCAGACACTCCTCTGAGCACCACCTTCAGATTTTTCTCTGAGCCGAGCGAGAAGGTGTGATATTTCTCCTGTCGATTTTCGGTAATCCATCACTGTGGTGGGCTGTATCTATCTTGATGCCGTAGGTGACATTTTTGGCAGTGATATAAGAGATCTTTAGATTGGACATGGTGACCCTAAGAGACATCGATGTTTGTTTTTCGCGGTGTATGATCAGAGGTACCTTTTCTCTGGTGGAGGGTCCGAAACTGGGCCATCTTCTTCCATTCCATCCTCTTTTGGTGGTTCAGAGGCCGTGGTTTTTCGCTTCTTACGCGCTCGAACCTCAGTGAAGTCAGAGGGGGCGGAGATCACCAAGTCCAGCTTCTCTTCTGTTGGAGCATTCTCGTCACCCTCTTCGTCGTCCCCTGACATAGAGTAAAAATTGATTTTAAATTTTTTAAGCATCTTTTTAAGTATATTTATGGCTAGCCATCTGTTAAGTTACTCTACCAGGGCGTCAGCATCAACTTCACTCATTTTGAGAAAATGAGGTGTAAAAGCACTGTTTAAGCTTAGGTCTGCATAAAAGGCCCATAGATCCAATCAATGGTCTACCCACAGAGAGAGAGAATCCCGCAGCAGCAAAGGACTGCCAGCAAAACCGAGCGTTGGAAAAACGCTCGAAGTAGCAGCAATGATTTAAATTAAATCAACCCATGATTTAATGGGGCTGTGTGATTCAAGACTTGCCTTGTCCCTTCTTTCCACAAAGTGTAGACCGGCTGTTGAAATCTCCTACTAGAGGTAGAAGACTACTGACGGGCAGAGGGGGGGGGGACAGGAGAGGGAGGGTTGCATTAAAGCCAGAACCTTACCTTGCGCTGAACGAATCCAATCGGTAAAATCCTTCCAGTCAAATCCGTCGCCTAACCATCTTGAAAACTAGGAGAAAGAAAAACTACCACGATTCATCCTCAATCGTAATCACAATCCAAAACCCTTTTTTAAAATATATATACTGTATATATATATATATATATATATATATATATATATATATATATATATATATATATATATATATATAATTTTCGACGATTGATTCGCAAATTGTACCTCGTATTTAATTGTGAATCACGATTAAGTTTTGTGTAGCACGTGAAATAAAAAATAAATTAATTAATTAAGCCGTAGAAAGTATAGGAGGGCTTCCAAAACTTACAAATTAAAAATATTAAATTGAAGCTTCATAATTTTGTATTTTGATGAAAGGGAGTATTTGGTTACTCTCCACACTCACGCACACCCACGTATTATATGATAGTGATTTCTATCTGGCGAATCCACCGAATTTTTTAGTTTAGTTTACAAGGATTTTACAATTAATCTCAGCTTATTTCCAGATTGTCCCATTTCTGATTTTTTCCCCCAATTTGAATGCTCAAGGTGCATGCATACTTGTTAATTTCTTATTTGCATTTTCGGACAAACTAATTTTTTTTCAAAATGGCGGCCACTTCCTTCAGGTGTTTCGAGTGCTCTTTTTCCTAGTTTTGTATTTTACCCTGTAAGCTCTAGATTGAATCCACAGGTCTGTTTTTTGTGTGAGTTTTATGTGCTTTATTTATACGTATAGTGAACGTATACCCCAAAGCACCTTGAGTGAAGCCTTTCTTCTATGAAAGAATTTTTTATGTGACTTCTATCCACGAAAGACTGTAAACCTAGACTACATTAGTTTTTAATTTTTATAATTAAATTTTTCGGAGAGAGAGACTCTTGACAGGTGGAGGTAAAGCAAAACTGGTTTTCGTTTATTTTCAGCCTAGATAGCCGTTTGAAAATGAATGCAATTTAAAAAAAAAATTTGTTGCATCCTTCAACTTATTTAGTACATCAACTAATAAGATATTTTTTTTAGGATTACGGTGTGCTATTCTTCCTTCGGAGAGTTTTAAAGTTGTTGTAGTCACTCGAACATCAAACATTATTTCACCATAACTGAATGATAATGTCTGCTATGTTTACGGTGGCGACTTTTAATAATAAATTTGACTCAGTATAGAATCGCTACGAAAATTGAAATTAAAATTAAAATTTTTGGGTCCTATGGAAACAGTAATTACATTTAAGTGGTAAGTATGAATACTGGTTATTTTTATCACCTGGCTAAATAAAATTGCTTAAAATACAACAAAACTGTATAAGCATATCAAAATGGAGTGCAACTGTTCTTTGCAAACTACTAATATAAAATTACATTGTCGCCTGGATGAGTTATTGATATAAAGGTATAAAAATTTATATTATTTTAATGTTTATTCTAAATTTACATTAATGCTGGCGACGCAAAAAAACTCTCAAGATGTGATTTGCGGATATCAAACAAAGACCCCAAACTCCTCTATTTCGAGGATACATCAGTAAAAAGAGTAGTGCCTCAGGACAGCAGTCAGATAAGTACATATATATATATAGAGAGAGAGAGAGAGAGTCAGATTGGTGACATGTTGTATACATTGAGGCCACTTTATGGTATGGGAACTGGTTGCTCTCTCCATGGGTGTCATATCATGTCCAAGAGTCTACTCCCCTTTTTGTATGTCCGTATTGTATCCTTTCATCTAACAATAAACAAAACCAATAATGAAATATACAAACATTGAGAGTAACACTACGACTATGACAAGTCTCTCTCAAAAATAAATAAATAAAAAAGACCAAGCACAACACACAAAACATGGCCAGAATCCCCATAAACGTCCCTCTTTCTCATCCACTTTACCACTGTTCCTGGCATAAACACCAACATAGGTGACATCCGCTGCCACCACGACTTAAAGACTTCCAGAACAGACCTCCTACTCTTGAGAAAAATCCAAATTGCAGCTACATCAGTTGGTGTTCACCTTACGCCCAAATTACGCATTGCACCATGCCTTTCTTCACAAAGGTGGTTCCTGTGCCTTTGTTATAATCTAACATTGCTTGCCAGAGAATGGCTAATTTAGAATTCCCTGCTTTTGCTCATTAACTGTATTTACCAGTCTCCAAAATTCGAAAACCACTCTGACTTTTACCCATTCTATCTGTGAAGTTCGACCAACTGCAATCCAGCTATCCAAATGTTCCCTGAAGAATCGCTGTTTTCTCGTAGACAAAAAAGTGGTTTTGAACTTAAGATTAGTTTATTAAAACTCGATTTCTACGTACATGAGGATGGGGGAGAGAAATAATATTGCTTTACTAGCATTAAATCTGAAACCTCGCAGATGAATGGACCATATACTGAAAATGGATACGGGAGTAAGTCCAAGGGCGCTTTAACATGGATCTGGTTGGGAGAGCTGGAGAGAAGAAGCAGTAGTTGCAAAAGGCAGAGAAACTGGAATAAGTAGATCTCGGATTTATGTGCAACGGCACTAAAAGAGTCTTTTAATTAAAGGGCCATTAAAATTCATATTTATGAGAACATAATTTACTAAAAATTGTGTGTAAGGATAGCAATAATTATATTTAAAAAAATTCTTCTAAGGATCATATTTAAGCATTCGCACAAATTAATTTTTTTTTTAAAGTATTTTCTTTATATCTTCACCGGATTCCAAAAGTTTAGCGTCTGCCTTAAGCAGACGCTAAACTGGTTACCACTCGTTCCTTACTTGGTCTAAGGTCAAAGTAGAGGAATTTAGGCCAGCTCCAGTTAATGAGTCTAAATAGACTTGTAATAAATACATAGCCGACGGGATTTGGAAATCGATTCTATGGTGCGATTATTGCAATATATAAAGATATATGTTAGAGTTGGTCCGCGCGGTTAGCCTAGTGGCTGTGCGCTTCACAACCATATGCCTGAGGAAAGGAGTGTCCCAGGTTCGATTCCCGTCGGTGACGTGAGGAGCTGAAGGATCTCCCATAGCCAAGGCCGGTCTTGGGCGTGAACAGTAGGGTTTATTCCCCAGTTTATCCTGGAGTTTCCTCCCGCAAAGCAGGCAAACCGGCCTTGAGAACTCAACAGTACGAATACACCGGGATACATATAGGATACACCGGGATGTATGGCTGACCACCTTATCCTGTGAACGGTTTGAGGTCCGATGATTAAGAGACCTTCAACACCGCAAGGTAAAAGAGGGAAAAAGGAAGATAAGATAAGATGATGTTAGAGCTCACAGAAGATGTGAAATAAGTAGTGATCACTTCCTCGTTAAAATAAAATTAAGATTATCACCTAAATAGCTACAAATAACAAGAAAAGAAAGAAAAATTAAAACATTTGCTTATAAAACTAGATTATTAAAGGACACAAATATACAATGGCTATATGAACAAAGAATTAACCAATATTTAGATAAAATAAAATAAAATGAAGAAATAGAAATAGAATGGCTTAATATAAAAACGATACTAAATGCAGCAGCAAATGAAAGCTTAACAAAGATCATAAATTCAATAGAAGGAAAAAATTGAAGATATGGGATAATATAATCAAAGAAATAATCAAAATGAAAAAAAAAAGAAGCCTATCATAAGTGGTTAAGCAATAAAAGATTAGAAGATGAAATAGAATATAAAAGAATAAGAGCCATAGCTAAAAGAGAAGTCAGGAAAAGAGATAGAGAATCATGGAACAAATTTGTTTCTAATTTAGAACATGATTTATATAAAATAAGACCCAATGTATATAAGATTTTGAAACACTTAAATGCAGATACCAAAGAAAACATAAAATTAAACACCGAATTGAAATCAGAAAAATTTCTAAATTTCTATACAGAATTGTGGAGAGTTAAATATTTTAAAAAAAGATAACTGGCAAACATTTAATGAAAATGAAAAGGAAATAACTAAAGAAGAATTAGAAATCAGCCTGAAAGAAACTAGAAAAACGGAAAATCACCTGGAGAAGATAAGCTAAGTTCAGAACTATATAATTATGCAGGAACAAGGTTCAAAGAAAGACTCCTATTATTTTTAAATAAAATGTATTCATCTGGTTATGAAATTATGAAAGAATTAAACCAGGAATCAGTAAGAGAAAAAATTAAAAAATATAAATATAAATGGATGGAACACGTTCAAAGAATGAAAACAGAAAGATTACCAAAACAAGCCTTAAAGTACAAGCCATTAGGAAAAAGAAATCCAGGACGTCCTCTTAAACGATTCAACGATGACTTCTAAGTTGACAGCAACAGGCCACTCTAGGACTAAATCCTTGATAGCATGATGATGAAGATGAAGATGATGATATATATATATATATATATATATACTGACTGAGATCCGAGAATTATAATAAATAATGAAATTTAATAAAATACGCAACATGTTTCATCGGGGTGGCCGACTTCTTCAGGCGTGATAGAACATAGACAGACAATAAAAAACACTGTAAAGAAACATTGAGTCACTATAAAACCATAAATTATAAAATCGACTATAAACTACATTTATTTTGAACTGGAGCTGCAGTCCGTGTTAAAGTTCTATTGCTAGAAACCTGTGCACGTGTGATTTCACGAGTGCGCCAATATCTGACAGCAGAGCTAAAAGAGTCAGGCAAATTATAGCTGAGGTTACTGTTTATATGAAGAGAGTCCATGACAATCTCTTTAGACTCGATTATGCGGCGTTCTACCTCGTCGTGGCATATGTTCAGGTTTGAAGTTGTTGTCTAGTTTATCTCATGTTGGTCGCCTTCATTATTTGTGTTAACCGAAAACAGGACATGGCTTGAGAGGACACTTGCTCTAGTTCTTTTGTAAGCGATGTCTCTTTGGTGTTCCTCGAGACGGATAGTGATAGTGAGGATAGTGTGCCGGATAAGTGATGCAAGGACGCATGCAGGTATCTGTGTGTGTGTGTGTGTGTGTGTGTGTGTGTGTGTGTGTGTGTGTGTGTGTGTGTGTGTGTGTGTGTGTGTGTGTGTGTGTGTGTGTGTGTGTGTGTGTGTGTGTGTGTGTGTGTGTGTGTGTGTGTGTGTGTGTGTGTGTGTGTGTGTGTGTGTGTGTGTGTGTGTGTGTGTGTGTGTGTGTGTGTGTGTGTGTGTGTGTGTGTGTGTGTGTGTGTGTGTGTTTTCTAAAGATGGAGATTTTTATGGACTTAGGAGTTTTAGTAAGATTAACGTCCAGGAAACATAGAGATCCATTTTCTTCCATCTCCATGGTTAATTTGATGTCTTGATGGAAGTGGTTTAAGTGATTGAGAAAACTGTGAAGATTCTCAATACCGTGTTCCCAGATGAGGAATATGTCATCCACATATCTAAGCCAAATGTTTGGCTTAAAAGTAGAAGAGGAGATTGCCTTTTGTTCAAAGTCTTCAAAAAAGATGTTCGCTAGTATTGGAGAGAGGGGGGCTGCCCATTGCTAATCCTTTATCCTGCTTGTAAAGTTTACCTTCAAATTCAAAGTAGCCAGAGTTAACACAGCGAGATAGCAGAGCAAACATCTTCTTTGAAATCTTGTTACTTAAAATATGGAGAACTTCTTGCGTCGGAATGTTTGTTAATAGGGCTACTACGTCAAAGCTGACCATGATATCAGAAGACTTGAGTTCTATATTCTTAATTTTAAAGACAAAGTCTGTTGAGTTTTTTATATGAGAAGATTTCCCTGCAAAAGCTTTTAAGGATGATGCCAGATATTTTAATAACCTATAGGTGGGTGAGTCAATGCTATCTACTATAGGTCTCAGTGGGTAGTTTTCTTTGTGTACCTTTGGGAGACCATTAGGGAATATATATATATATACAATATATTATATATGTTAAAGAAGAAAAAGACAGACTTCAGTGTGGTGAACATCGTAGCCAATTAATAAACAAACTTCAAACACTGGTAAACGATAATGAACTCATCGACGTCTTTCGGCATCAACATCCTGATAAGAAATCCTGCACATGGAGGTCAGCAATCACAGCGACAAATAGGCCACTCTACCAAGCACGACTGGACAGATACTACATTTCCAAACACACCCTGCCTCTAGTTAGAAACATCTCACACATCCCTTCCTACATTTCAGATCATTGCTTCGTCAAGCTGCAACTCTCATTATCTTGGGAAGCATCCAAATCAGGAAGTGCCTATTGGATCTTCAACAATACTCTCCTGAAAGATCCAGCTTATATAACAAACATTCAGGCTTTAATAACCAACCTCACTCACTCGAAAGTGGATACAGAACCAATGAAAACATGGTGGCCCCACTTAAAATCACGAATAAAATCCTTTACGCAGATCTACAGTCACCAGAAAAATCAACAGAGGAACATTAGAATCCGACAACTTGAAGAACAGCTCAAGTATCTCCCAGAAGAAAGCCCTGAACATCATTCTGCCTTCCAAGCCATGCAAAGACAGGCAGAATTATCGGCAAAAGGTGCCCTACTTAGATCGCGGCATACACAAATAAATCTTTCAGACGCCCCCACAAAATATTTTTTCTCTTTGGAAAAAAAATGCCAGGCAGTAAATTCCATCTCTGCTATCAGACTTCAAGATGACAGCATCACAGAAGATCCTACAAAATCACCTCTGAAATCCTACAATACTACAAGAATGCATACAGTACTACAGGAACATCCCATCATGCCATTCACAAAATACTGAAAGAAACAAAAAAAATCTCTGCAACAGATCGGAACCACTTAGAAAAGAAAATCACGCTAGATGAACTGAAAACCGCATGCACATCTTTGCCAAAGAACAAATCTCCTGGCCTTGATGGTCTCAAGTCAGATTTTTTCCAAGTCTTCTGGAATCAACTTGGACCACTTCTTCTCAAAACACTGCAAGAAGCCTACATCGATGGCCTCCCACAATCCGTCACGACCTCAGTAGCACGATTGATACCAAAGAAGGGAGACCACACGGATATCCGGAACTGGCGTCCAATCTCCCTAATTAATACCGATTGCAAAATAATTTCCAAAGTTATAGCAAACCGAATAAAGCCAACACTGTCCGAAGTTATTGGCCAACATCAAACGTACTCTGTCCCAGGAAGATCAATACATGATAACCTCCATTTAATAAGAGATCTCATCCACATCGCAAACAGCCAACATGAAGACCTAGCTCTCGTCAGCCTTGATCAGGAGAAGGCTTTCGACAGGGTAGAGCACGAGTACCTTTATGAAGTTCTCAAGTCATTTGGGTATGGTCCTCTCATCATTGAAACAGTGCAATTGCTTTACAGAGATGCACACTTCTGCTTAAAAATCAACAACAGGCTCACTCGCACTTTGTCATACTCTCGAGGGATCAAGCAAGGATGTCCCCCTCTCCTGTCAATTATACACACTGGCCATAGAACCCTTCTTAAAAAGAGTACACGACACCATCATCTCCAAACGAACCAGAATAATAGAGCCACATAAAAATTACCTTATCAGCATATGCCGATGACGTCACTGTAATAGTACGAAATGAAGAAAAAATGTCAGTAACCGAAGAAGCACACAGACTTTATGTACAAGCCTCAGGGGACAAATTAAATTCTGCCAAAACCACGGGCTTGTGGTCAGGCAGATGGAAGTCTAGAAATGATTCTCCGATCGAATGTACCTGGTCAAGCGAAGGATAAAGATACTTAGGTGTACACCTTGGCAACACCAAAATATATAACACACTGAACTGGACACAGCTGCACAATCGTTTTAAACAGGTGCTAGGTAAATGGAACAGCGTTCGTTCCATGTCTTCACTTAGAGGAAGAGTACTAATAGTTAACCAGATGGCTGCGAGTATCTTATGGCATACCCTCAAAGTACTCACACCTCCTGAAGAATTTCTCTACCACATTCAAAAGGAAATCAAACGTTTCCTCTGGAACAAAACTCACTGGACAACATACCCTCAACTCTGCAAGCCACTCAGCAAGGGAGGTCAAGGCCTGATTTCCCTTGAAAACAAGATTAGATCCTTAATCCTCCTCCTAAAAACACTTCAATGCAATCACACTTATGTGACCACCTTCGATTACATCACGAAATCATCCACCAGAGGACTTACACTTTCCACAATCCTCCGAATGGTCAGTCCTGCACCATCTCCTCCTAAGCTACCTCTTTTTTACAAAGACGCTCTACAGCAATGGAAAAACACAGGACTTCATCACACACTCACAGGATCAACAGAATCAGCTGTACTTACAGAACCACTATTTGCGAACAGAAACATCACAAGTCTCACAACGGGCCAGCCTTTTCTTTTCCCTACATGGAACGGGGCAGGAATAAGAGTCATAGGAGACCTCCTAACCCACACCCTAAAGTGGAAAGCATTCACAAGCCTACCAATGAACAACCCCAAAACTGAAAAGCAATATCAACAGCTGCAAGCCTCCATTATAAAAGCCTATCCAGATATCGCTACACCTCAGGAAATCCGTATTCCTTCTAGAAACTGCTCGGGGCCAATATTTCATCTTGTACAATCTGAAGCCTCACTTCCAATTCTTCCCTCCAACTACAAGAAAATATACCACTTCCTCATGTCAGTGTCCCCATCCTCGCCCTTATTATACTCAGTCTTAACACTCTCATCTACAAGGCTGCATATACCACACAGTTTTCATGGGATCTGCCATATAAATCAAAATGTGCCAAACCAGATTCCGATATACAGTGGAGACTATGGCACAACATCTTGCCAACTCCTTCTAAGCTCTACAAATTTCAGCTAAGAGACACGGATCTGTGTCTATTCTGTGACGTTTCAGGTACCTTGGAACACACATATCTGACCTGTCCCGCAAACAAAATGATAATCACCTATGCCCTGAATACTGCCTCGAGCACCTGTAACTACGCACACAGCCAAGAAGACTACTGGAATTTAGTCCACACAGAAGAAAACAGACACAGAACATGCAATTTCCTCTTCATCTGCGCTAAGGCCGTCATCTACAGCTTCTACCTAAAACAGACAAGAAGTAACCAGCACCCATCCATCACTGAAACTGCACAAACCCTCATGTATATCCTCCGTCGGAAACTAAAAAGCAGGCTGATATTGGAACTTGAGCACTTCAAAGAAACAAGAACTGTCGCGAAATTCATAGAGGCGTGGAATCCGACTGGTACCCTCTTCTGGATTGACGACGACAATGTGCTTCATCTGAAAGATAACTCAGACTGAAACTGAACTGTAAATTTTTAATTCATTTGTTGCATTCTGTATTGTACACCCGAAAGGAAAATGTTTCTTTCTCTGAAATATATATACTTAAAAACTTATAATATATAATATGTAAATAGTCCTTGTTACCTATCGTGTAATGTTTATTTTAACAAGTTAAATTAAAAAAAAAAAAATCTATCTATCTATCTATCTATAATATATATATAATATATATATATATGAAAATGAATTTTTAACTTGGGGATATTGTATATTAGGATAACCAAGTAATTTTATAAGCTTGGTTATTTTTACTCCTAATCCCAAGTAATGCAATATACAATATCCCCAAGTTAAAAATTCATTTTCATCTATATCTCCTCCAGAGATTTTTATTAAATATTAAAACACCTTGTAGCAACTTCTATAGGTAAAGTTGATAAGGCTCTGTATTACTAAAACCTTGGTATTTAGGGTCTAGCTACTCACTGAGGAGACCTCAAAAAAGGTTGAAACCGGTCAGGGTAGTGACCCCACCCATAATGTATTGCCGTATACATCTTTTAGTGAGATGTGCTTTACATTATGGGAAATACTAAGAATAGCGATCAGAGTTTTACCCACCTTTACAATGAGTTGCCCTGGTGTTGTACCATCTTCAGACTTGAACTACGTTTCAGGCGCAAACTTAACTGTTTGCGCCTGAAATATATATATATATATATATATATATATATATATATATATATATATATATATATATATATAAATAAATATATATATATATATATATATATATATATATATATATATAAATAAATAAATAAAATAAAAATAAAAGGAACGGGGAGAAATCATCGATGAGTATCTGCTGGCAGAAAATCATTAGATAATCTCAAACTGATCTACAAAACTGAAAACAATTAAATTAATATTTCTTTCCAATGTTAGAGTGATTGAGACTATGTCATATCAGCGACAAGTTAGACCAAGCTACTGCCCTTCACAGACACTCAGCGAAACTGTTCTGTAAATAAGACGTATACTATATCGCGAAAAACCATTCTTTTTTTTTTTCTTGTTATATACTATCTGTGGAGGCTATTCAAAATTTAGTTTGAAAGCCGGTAAGTTGTTATCTATAGTTTGATAACATTTGCAACTTGCCAATGTTATCAACCTTGTAACACTCGACGAAGAAGTCCTTCAAGCAAAGTGGACAAGCTGAAAATTAAACATAAGAGACTTATTTATCTAAATGAAATTTGTCAAGTCAGTTGAGTTGAGACGTGTGCCCTAACCCGTTCCGAGTTAGAAACATGTCTCTCTTCCCTTCGAAAAACGACTGTTACATGAGAAAGAATGTGACCATGTAATGAATCCTAATATACCAGTATCTTCCGAGTTAAATTACATTCCCGTCATAGCTTTCTAATGAGGTCCAAAAACGTGAAAAGTACATGGGAAGAACTCATTCGTAATCCCAAAGATCACATTAATTTGCTATTTAATGCGACTGTCAATACCGATCGTATTCACTTTCTGCGCATAGTTCCACGAGATATGGAACAGCCTTAATTAAATGCTTCGGTCAATTGCTGCACAAGGAAGTTATGTTTTTCCGTACATGCCTTCTCAGATGAGGGAGATCTCATTCCTTATAGACTGTCAGAGGACCACAGTTATGCTTCTCAGGCAAGCAACGAGGGTTATTTTTCCACTGATTACACACCCAGAATATCTCGCCTTTTAAGAAGCCAGTCAGCTCTGCTGTTTTCAAAATCTTGGCTCCAGCCAGACAGGCACCCACAATAAGCCCTTTGTCGAACTCCGAGAGATCCTTTATTTTTCCCACTGTGATCAACTGTTGACGATTACTGACAGTAGCATTCTAAAATAATTGCCTAGAACACGTGGTGACGCACGTGACCAAGTATTTTGCATATGCGTAAACGTCACTTATATATACACCCTCTGTCCAAAAAGAAACCGAACTTTTCAAAAATAGAAGAAACTAGTGGTGCCACCTGTTGTATCTTTTTGTTGTCGAAAGCGGCAACCTTCATTAGTGTTGTATCAACTGTTTACGATATTTGTTTCATTTGAAGCCCAGTTATAGTGCCAAGAGTGACAGTGCGTTTTGACGAACGGTCGGTCGTCGCGATATTCATGCCGTACACGACGAATTCTCGTTATCAATCGTTTCAACACTTCGAGATAAAACTCATCATTGACCGTTTGGCCAGGCGGAACGAATGGATAATGCCCTTGGAATCGTAGAAACAAATCAGCATTGTCTTTACTTTTGACTTCTCCAAGCGACCTTTTTTTCGGATGCCCCTCTGCTGGTGGTCTCCACTCAGCACTCTGACGCTTTGTTTCGGGCTCACACTCAAAACACCACGTTTCGTCACCAGTAACAATCGTTTCAAGGACATTTGAACCCTTACGAGCGGTTTTAATGAGGTCCTTGCAGTTTTCAATTCGATACATTTTTTGGTCGTCGGTCAACTTGTGGGGAACAAATCGCGAATTCAATTTACGAAGGCCCAAACTCTCGGTCAAAATGTTGTGCACAGCTGATTTTGGAATCTTCAATCAATCTCACGGACGATTTCGGGTTTTCTTTGATGAAGAAAATGAAAATGAAACTCATTTTCTTTGATGAAATAACACATTTTTTGGATGTTAGCTTCGCTTGGTCCAGTTTTTGGACGGCCCGGCTTTTCGTCGTCCTCATGCGTCTCAGGACCACTTTGAAATCACTTAAACCACTCGTAAACTTGAGTATATTCATCACTATATGCTTTTTGAAGCATTCGTGCGTTTCGGTAAAACGTTTACCAAGTTTAACACAAAAGTCAATCGCAGCTCTCTGTTTGAAACTCATTTTCCGACCGTTCGTCAAAACACACTGCCACTCTTGGCACTATAACTCGGCTTCTAATGAAACAAATGTCACACACTGTTCACACAGCACTAAGGAAGGTTACTGCTTTCGACAACAAAAAGATACAACAGGTCGCGCCACTAGTTTCTTCTATTTTCGAAAAGTTCGGTTCCTTTCTGGACAGAGGGTGTATATATATATTTAAGGAAGGAAAACCCTCCACCTTCATATGAGACCGATTGACTAACTATCTATTTCTCCTCCTAGACATGATTCAAACTCAGGTTTTTACAAATAAAGTGCATTTATCGTTATCAAGTGTTCAACATACAAGAAGATCTGTAAACATTTGTCTAATCTACTCGAATGATTACTCTAAATAATTAATTTTCACATTATTCAGAATAATTTTTCTCATTTTTATAGAATGAATATGCTTTGATGAATTCTTCTGTTTGTTTTTTCATTTGAATTGATTATTCCTTTTCTTTACTGATGACAATAGGTTACTGAATCTTTTTTTTTTTTGGCACAAAGTACGAAAAGTTGTTAGACGATTTCATTTTAATTGTAAGTAATAAATTAGCAAATGAATAAAGCTCTGTAAGCTCTATACGATATTAGTGTATTATTGTTTTTTTTTTTTACTGATTTCAACATAATTACATAGTAATTGCACTAAATCAGAAAAAAAGTAAACAAAAATTGCTTCGTAAAGAACCTTGGAGAACATAATTGCTTGTATGCATGTATTTTAAGGGCCTAATTGATTTTTTTAACGATACTTGTGACATAATGATTAGAAATATATACACGTTTGCACAAGAATAATGTTTAATTTGCCAAATATTTCGGTCTGAATATTACAGACCATCTTCAGTGGCCACATAGGAATAGTTTTAAAAAACAAAGTGGAATACGAACAATTGATCATTCACGCACATAGAACGAGCCGCGTGATGTCATATCGCTAAGTATTAGAAGAGTAAACATTTTTAAAGTCATAATTAAATATATTAATTCAGAAATTCATATAATAATCTTAAATATAACATTAGACTAATATAAGAAATTTACAAAAAAAAAAAAATGAATGTGTTATCCTGATTAAAATTTCCCAAATTTTTGATATAGATATACAGTCATTACGATTCAAGTTAGGACGTTGAAGTAAGGCCTCCACACTTTCTTTAAATAAACGTTCAATTCAACACAACAAACCTGAGAAATCTGGATTAGCTCAGCATGGATTAGAAACAAGCCACAACATCCTTTGGTCCAAGACTCTCCTCCTACACAGATGTCGCTACAAATTTGAACGTTTATTTAAAGAAAGTGTGGAGGCCTTACTTCAACGTCCTAACTTGAATCGTAATGACTGTATATCTGTATCAAAATTTTGGGAAAGTTTAATCAGGATAACACATTAATTTTTTTTTATATCAGTCTAATGTTATTTAAGATTATTATATGAATGTCTGAATTAATATCTTTAATTATGTCTTTAAAAATGTTAACTCTTCTAATACTTAGCGATATGACATCACGCGGCTCGTTCTATGTATGAATGATCAATTGTTTGTATTCCACTTTGTTTTTCAAAGCTATTCCTATGTAGCCACTGAAGATGGTCTGCAATATTCAGACCGAAATATTTGGCAAATTAAACATTATTCTTGTGCAAACATGTATATATTTCTAAGGGTCTAATTGCCTGTCGAGTGGGATAGTGCTTCCGCTCTCCAATCGATATGTTGTGGATTCGAATCTCAATGCAATCATGTTATATTTCTTGACTGACTTCAGATGGTAGCTGAATTTTATCGCTCAATATAAGACCACAATCCAACTTATCAGAGGCCTGAAATGGATTGAAATTCTTCCATGTTTGGCATTTTTAGATATCAGGCATGAGATGTGGGGTTAAAAACCGTGTAAGAAATAAAGAAACCCTATTTGTCAAAAGGTTCCTCTAATCTGCAACTGGAGGAAGAATGAAATCTAGATTCACTCCTATTTCCGATTTAGCTTTCCTTCCCGCTTAACAATCTTTATCTAGCATCTTAGAGATCTCTTAATCAGATTGTTTTTTACATCTTTTAAGAAAAAAAAAAGTTACAGAAGCTCTTTGACCTTTTGTGGCTCATCCAGTAAACTCTGCCAACGAATAAATTGAGTAGATTTTAAATATCCAGCTTGGAATGACAATTAAGCAGATAAATTATGTTAAAACAAATTATGTTTACCTTTTCAGAGCATATTTTTACAAATCAGATTACCTAGAGATATTTTATACGATGAGCTTATTATATATAACTGTAAGGATTAAAATTCATATTCACTATTTGGATTTTCGTGGCAACTTTTATAGCAATACATAGTGCATAGTGTTTTGCACTCTGTACTGCTGATATAACATTTATTCTTAGAATATCCACATTACGTGAAATGTGACACTAGAGGCGCCGTAAGGTGTCAGATAACTCATTCCATCACACACGCGATACGATCTGTTACTTTTAATTTTTTTATTACTATTATTATTTTATGTGGGTGTGTAAATCCAATGCACAAAAACGGTTGGAAACGTATACTTACTTACGGTACTAATGTACCGTAAGTAAGTAAGGGTTAGATATGCTGGCTGCTCTAGAGACCAAATATGGACCTTTCTGAAGCCACTTCAAACCTCTACATGTGGATGATGGCGAGCGGCACTGGACGACATGAGTCATATATCACAGAATGAAAAATATGTCAAAAAAAATTTTCTTGTTAAAATGCTGAATTCGTCTGATAAAAATGAAATTAAATGAAACATAGAAAAGAGGGGGGGGGAATAAACGAATCGCTACACTTCTTTAAAAGGAACTTCTTATAAAGAAGTAATCAGAGGA
Organism: Typopeltis vanoorti; assembly: GCF_054136105.1. Lineage (NCBI taxonomy): Eukaryota > Metazoa > Arthropoda > Arachnida > Uropygi > Thelyphonidae > Typopeltis > Typopeltis vanoorti. The sequence goes on along the minus strand of NC_143568.1, from coordinate 74,825,481 downwards.
AATAAATTATTTACTTGTTCACGAGAAGTCCTGATTATCGACTTTTGAAGAAAACGTAATATATATTCTTTGATTCTGGTCATTCATGTTGCACCTTTATTAATTATATCATGCTTTCACGGAATTTTTTTTAAACTAAGCACATTGTATTTTTTTATGAGGACGCGATCAAAATTCCTATGCATTGTAAATCGCCCCTTCTCAGATCAGACCCTCCGAGTAAGTCGATCGAATATCCGTACAGCTATCATTTATGATGATACCGCACAGCAGACTATTCTATAGTGACAATATCTTTAATTTCGGCCACTTTATTTGTAATCCCATGAATTTACTATTTGTGACCTGCACGAAGTCGAAAATTTGTAGCAAAGTCTTAAATAGCTTCAAAGGCATTTAGGAAGAAGATAGAAAACAAATAAATTCTGTGTGATTATATTGCGTTTCCCCTTTTTACGGTACCATCTAGCCCCCCCCCCCAAAAAAAAAAAAAAATTTATTCGGGCTCCGGAACCCGCAAAAGCTGACGAATCAGACCTATAGCTGGGTCAGTATTCCTGAATGTAATCCGTGTGTCTCCTTGAACCGGTTTGCCTGCTTTGCGGGATGAAAAACACCAGATAAATTGGCGGGAAAAAAACCCGGTCCACGCCCAAAAGCGGCTCACTTGGCTATGGCTGAGGAAGATCATTAAGCTCCTTACGTCATTGATGGGAATCGAACCTAGGACACTCCTTCCCCCAGGCAGGTGGTTGCGAAGCACATAGCCACTAGGCTAACCGCGCGGACAGGAAGGAGATAATATCATTATAAAAAGCCGATATTTGAAAAGCATTCTGAATGTTGAAAATGAAAATACAAAAGTCTTTGAAGCAAAACCATTATCTTTCCATTCCAAATAATTATGACAAACCTATAACTTCCACATTCAAAATCCTCGATTTCAGCACAGTCGTTTTTAGGTCTGTAAACGACCTAAAACGGAAAAAAAAAAAAAAAAGATATATGTACGCATATCTCTATGCTTATCTTATCTGTATGCTGACAGAGATGTGTGAGGGAAACTCATTCAAGATGTTTCCATTATTCTGTAGTCTTAGCTGAGAAAATATACAATATACGAAAATACAACAGGAGATTTTGATAAACATTTGAGGCCAAAATAGAAGTAGATTTGTTTTCACATGACAACTTGTTTTCCAAATGTCTCTTCCCAAGTGTATTTCAACTTTTTTTTGCTAAGGTTACTATTTTATATATTTTTTCATGAAACCAGATTCGTTTGTTTATTTTGAAATGAACATATGCAGTCGAAGTTGCTTGGGTAGTTCGACTGCTTATATTTATAAACATGCGTAATACTTTATACTCAGGGTCTTATTTTGGAAGGGGGGGGGAGGAATCCTATCCAGAAGATCTTGAAATCATTCAAAATAGTTGTTTGGAATATAATTAACAAATAATGTCTGTCCAATACTAAAGTATGAAATGTATTAAATTCTACATTCAGTTTATTATTTCCATTTGTAAAAATATACACATTTATACTGTTTTGACGGAAGTGTGATTTTTAAAAAAAATTTTTTTTAGGGAGATTAAAATTAAAATCACTTCCTGAAGAACTCATTTATAATATATTACTTTCCAATCTTAAATGTATATTTTTAATATTTTGGCAATGGCCAGTTTTCTTAAGTTTTTGAAAAGTAATGTCCTTAAGTTACAAAATTGATATTCCACATGGAACCGGTGTTGATTAATAAACTGGATCGAGTTCTGACTCAAGTCCATGCAAGTCTCTTCAAAGGAAGCTTCTTATAAACAAGTGCTAATTAACGGGTCGAAACCAATATTATTAAATAAATTAAAATGATCCTTGCATTAATTAGCTTTAATGTTGCGTATATTAAAACAGGTGGCACTAGTGATCGTTATGCATTGTAAGTGAGCATAATATATAACGATCTGCATTGTTACTATACATTTCAAAATATTCTTATCTTAACTGGAAGTGTTCTGATTTGGTCCCTTATCTGCATGTATTTATCCATCAACACCATTATCAGATTGTTATTATTATTATTATTATTACGTGACACTTCCAAGGAGTGCAAGCACATATCGTGGAAGGATACACTCTTCACCAGCGTTTCCCAAACTATGTTCCGCGGAATGCTGCAGTTTCGTGAAATGTAAACAAATGTTCGGTGAAAAATCTTAATTAATAATTTAAAATACTTATTATAAATTTTGCATATTTGTACGTACACCACTTTTATATCATTATAATTTTGACCATTTTTTAGGTTATTAATATTCTGGCATAGACTAATAATCAAATAGACGAGGTATCAGGAATAATAATAATAATAATAATAATAATAATAATAATAATAATAATAATAAAACTTTATTTTAGCGGTCTTCGCATAGAGAAGTATGCGTAAAAGTAATGACATCTATGAAATGTCGCAAAAATGCTATTCGTATACGATTTAGTCTGGAGTACTAATAAGTGGAACTATCTTTTAGAAAAATAAAAGAAACTCAAGATAGATGAGAAAATAAGAAAAGAATTGAGAAATAATTAGAACATTTAATATAAGTATTCAAAAAATAACATCTTTACAGAATAACAGAAAATAAATTAAATTACATAAATATACTTGAAATTTTTTAAATTAAAATTTTAAGGTTTTTGTTTTCATATTCACAAAATTAGAAATAATGGTCTTAACGTCTAATTCCGCACATATATCATTTTCAATAGCTATTAATGCCAAACTAACAAGCTTTTTTGTGACATACTTGTTCTTAAGTAGGTTTTAATCAATTTTTAACTAGGAAAAGGAACGTTCACCGCTCGCTACACTAACAGTTAAGGTTAATAGTATTCTTAAAGCAATTGAAAAGTTAGGGAAAGATAAGTTATTGGACCCAATAAAATTAAGAATATCGAAAGGGCTTTTGAATATTTAAATTATCCTTCCGAAAAATATCCCGGTAAGCACATAACTCGTCATATAGTTCTACTGCATTTACGTCTTTATTGTCGCAGTCCTTCAAGAGAATCTCTAAATCGTCACAATTTCTACGTAAATCTTCGTTATTAATTTGTAGTAATCTATACCAGAAATTGAAATTATCATAATATGTTTTTAGTTGTTCAAAACGTTCTATTAACGAACACATTGCAACGTCTAGAAGTGTATAAAACACATTCGCTCTAAATTTATCTTCTGGAGATTGTGGCGTTTCTTCATGATGCTCGTAGTCTTGTCTTCTTTTGTCGTCGAACTTCCGTACCAGTTTTAAATTCTTGTTCTCCATCCACCTCTTCACTCAGTTATTTTGCTGTTTTTAGAACTTCTTTAAAATTTGTATCTGATCGATACTCTTGTAAGAATATTTTTAAGTTTTCGATAGATTCAAGCAAGTGTAATGTTCATATTTTTGTCTTGAAGCATTTTACTCACAGGGTTTATTCTGTTAAGTAAATCATGCCAAGTTATAAGAGAGCAAATAAATTTGTAGTCCTTTATTTTAGCACATAATGTTTGTGCTTCATGCTGAGTTTCTTTATTAAAATGTTCATTATTTAAAATTTCAAAAAGTGCATCATAAATTTCTCCTAACTGATATCGTAGAGGGCGGATTGCATTAATTTTACTTTCCCATCGCGTTTCTGATGGCTGTTTCAATGTTAAATTTTTTACGAACTTTAAAAGGATTGCCCAATGTTTGTAAGAGAATGAAAAGAAATTTTATATTTCTTGAATAATGGCAAAGAAACTAATTGTATCTGCATTCACTTTGGCTGCATCGTTAATGATTAAATTTGAAGTATGAGCAGCACATGGCACGTAAAAAGCTCGAGGATTTTTGTTCGAAAGCAAATTTTGAAGCCCATATTTTTTCTTTTTCATATTTGTCCCATTGTCATACTCTTGACCTCGCATGTCTTCAATGGGAATGTTCCATTTTTCCAGTTGTTCCATTATTGTTGCACATAAACCACGTCCTGTGAAATCTGATATATCTGCAAAACCTAAAAAGTTTTCTCTGATCTTGACAATTCCATTGTCACAGGAAACAAAGTGAATAATAATGGTCATTTGTTCTGTTTTACTTGCATCAGGTGTGCAGTCTAAAATTATGGAATAATATTTAGATTTGCGAATTGATAATAAAATTGTATCCCTGATTGCGTTACTTAAAGTTTCCAATATTTCATTTTGACTATCTTTACTCAAATAGTGTACCCTATTGTTCCGTTGTAGGGCACTTTTAACATGATTTTCCATAACGGGATAAACCAAAGCAAACAGTTCGATTAATTTTAAAAAATTGCCGTTATTCCTTTCATATAATTTATCAGATGATCCGCGAAAAGCTAAATTTCGACTACCAAGGAATTTTATAATTTCATTCAAGCGTTCTAAAACACTCGACCGTTGTTTCTTTTCCATTTCATACATGCTTTGAGTCTGGAAATCAATAGTAGTTTTTTTTTTTTTTTTTTTTTAATTTTTATCAAGTTCCTTCCATTTTAAAAATTTTTTCATGTGAGTTAAACTAGTCTCATGTCTATGTAAAGTTGTACTTACATTTCTCCAATCATTATAACCTTCTACAAGACTCGGTAGGTGATTCAGTTGATTCAGTAAGTGCGACAAGTTTGCAACAAAAGCAAAAAACAGAATTTAAAGTTTCTGAATAAATGAGCCATGTTCTTGGCAAGAGCTCCCCCATTTTTCTATTATAATACGTGTCGCCAAATTTACGACCATATATATCTCTGGGATATATTATATTTTTCTTTTGAACAGGCCTCATTTCAATTAAAACAACTCGTAATTTTTCATCAATATTTCCCCATTCACCTGGATCTTCTAAATTTACAGACACTAACAATGTGTTAATTTCGTGGTCAACTACAACTAAATCTTGTTGTAGTTGACTAAATCCTAACTATTTTTCACTTAAATCATGTTCAATTATCTTCTTCAATAGTTGCAATAGTACTTTGATGCAAACTGGTTGATGTGCACGGTTCTTCGACTCTGATTTCTGATGTATTGAGTTGGTTACAATCTGCATCAGAATATTTTAATATTTTAACAAATTTATTAAGAGCCCCAGTTTGTTTCTTAATATCTGCTTCTTTCGCAGCATGACGCTTACGATTTTGTGCACCGAATAACTTTTTTTTAATTTTTGATTCCATTTCTATTTTATACCCACAAGAAATTATTACACAACACGACACAGACGAAATAATAGTCGGCGCTGCGTTACTGTCAGTAGCCTACTAAGATGTGTACCACATGACTGGTTAACTAGCAACAAATGTTTTGTACGAAAATTCGTTTCTGCGCATGAAAACCGTTCACCGTTTCACTGTAGATAGATTGCAGGAGGCACAACATTCTGCAGGCAAGCATTTAGCCTGCTCTAGCTGCAAAATTGTAAACAGCTACTCGTGTATAGAGGCTTAAGTGTTGTGAAGACATAATGTTGGAGGTTTAATGGATTTTTTACAAAACTCAGTCTTGGAAACCACCCACAGAGTATCATGGAAGAAAACCACCATGCTCCATCACAGCAAATTCAAGAAAGAGAGACTATTCCTAGAAGCAGCAGCAGCTCTTAGAAATCAACCAAATCTTAAAAAATACGGTTGCAGTAAGCTTCCGAAAATTTGGGAAACACTCATCACCAGAGATCCTACTTTATATTCCAGGCCACCTACAACCGCCCTTAGAGGGCGCTTCACCTAGATAGGACTTTAATGTCACCCACCTGGTTGGGCTTAGTATTGTATGATATTTGTGTTATGTTACATTAGTTATTTTTGTAATCCCCGTAGATGTCCTAGTGACTAGGACGAAATATAGGAAGTATTAAATTCTTTTGAATCCTTTCTGAGTGTTGTAAAAAATCCATTAAAACTCCAACATTTTGTAAACAGCTAGCTGATCAAAGAGGCGGCAATATACTTTTTTTTTAAATTTTTATTCGGTGTATCCGGCCTTATTTATTTTAATATTGATCATCTAAGAATTTTTTGTTTTTATGATAAAAATTTTGTTTCTTAAAAATTAACTTATGACCGTTCCCTGGCGGCGGCCCCCCCCCCCCTCATCGTAGCGGCGCCCGCATGCAACGCATGCTCTGCATGCCCGCTTCCGTCGGCCCTGCGACCAACCTTTGCATATCATGCATCGTTACGGAGGATAAAACAAAGTACCCTTCGCAGACACGTTTTTGCATATTTACACAGTACTGGTGGTGTGGGGAATATAAGTGTTCTGTAAATATTTTGTGGGATGAAAAATGTTCTATAACTAAAAAAGTTTGAAAAAAATTCTCTACACCACGCGACTTATTACTTGATCACCATCTACATATAACGCCATCTACTGCCCACTAATCGTATTTTCGTCTTTTATTTCTGTGTGCTCTTGCCGATTTGTTTGTATGTGCCGGATGAGAAACCCGAGGTTCGCGAAAATAAAATAAAATAAAATAAAAACTTAAAAAAATAAATAAAAATTTTAAAAAATAAAAAATAAAATAAAAAAAATAAATAAATATTTTTAAAAATAAATAAAACGTATGGATCGGCTAACTCACTGCCAATTGAAAAAGCTCATATAAAAGATGATTCTCATCATAACGAGAATCAAACTCATTATTTCCTAATTTAAAAAAAGTAATGCCCGTCGTTCTTCAAACTACGCTAACGATGGAATATATTTTATTAAAATTTCATTTATTTTTTAATGTCAGCCTACAGTAGTATCTCCTCCCTTAGACCTGTTATCCACAATAATTACCGGTTGTTGAGTTTTTGAATCAAGTCATCCAATGCATTTGGGAGAATTCTTTCTTTTTGCATAGTTTTTTCTCCTTTTTATTTTAAAGAACGGGGCTTCTTTAAAAAAAAAACGAACTTTGGAAGAAGATCTTCCACATATACTGCATAGATTTTATATTCACTGTCAAATTATTACTCAAGAAAAGAAGAGAATTCAATTACACACGCGCCTAGCATTCGCAGATTATGAAAAAGCTTTTGAAGAAATAGATATAAACTCCTTGGTATACTAAAAACTCTTTACTATAAATGGATTAAAACCACTCTACAATCTGTATTAAAAACAGTAATAAACGTAAAGCCCCTTTCTTTAATATTATTTTGAATATATGTATAAATAAAACAATATACCATATCAATGTCTGGGATTTAAAAAAAAATGACATTCAAATGAGAAATGCCGTACGAAATATAATACGAGGATATAAGAATATAAGTTACCTTCACAACTCTGCTATGTTCTTTCTTATACTTATCAGTATAATATCTGATACGGGCCGCATTGAAAAATCAGTTTCAAAAATCAGTTTAATATCCCCAAGATTTTAAACTGATTTTTGAAAAGCAGCAAAGTGGGTATAGCTTATTCCACCTTTACCTCGATTTGCCTGGTGTTGCTCTACCTCTAGGGTCAGTTTTCTCGCCATGGGAGAGTCATTTAAAGTAAACTTTTATTTCTTTTTTATGAAAAAAGTTTTCAAGTTGTTTATTTTTGATTTTATAAAATCGATCGTCAAGGGAATTGGCTATTCATTTCACATTTTCGCAGTTCTTCGTGTGACACCAGCGCTCTCTTTACCACATTTTTGTATTCCTTATCTTCCACTTTCTTCAAGCATTCATATTTTCTATCCTCTTTTGAATTCTTTAGTGAAATGCATATCTCGTTTACCCATTTCAAAAAAATTCCTACAATTAACTATAAAAAACGAAAGTACAATAAACAACAAAGCGAACACGACAGTACTGGGCATGATCTACGCATAAGCTAAACAAGCTTATGGCCTCCAAAGTTTATTCTGCAGCCGACCTCTTAAAAGTTATAGCTTAGGATCATAGAAACCTTAAAACCGGCCCTGGTAGTGCACCTGTCCCATCAGATATCTGATCTACGTCATTCGATATTGGACACACAGTTATATCCGATTATCTGATCGTTGTTTTTTTTTTTTTATTTCTTTATTAACAACCTTGTATACATACATCATCACGTTTGGGTAGTGTTAACCGGAAGTGCAGTGATTACCTGCTAAAAGATTATTGATTATTATTATTATTATTATTATTATTATTATTACCTGGCACCTCCAAGGAGTCCAGGAACTCATCATGGGAGGCCACATCACTCCACTACAATTCACCATCTCCCTTACTTAATTCTCTACACGACACGACTACCATCAACACACAGCGCCATCTACCGGGCTGTAAAAATATGCTGTTCTGATATGGACAAAATCTCTCTTAGTATTCGAGTTTAGAGTGGAAAGAATGTGAAAGCAGACGACTCTTTACTAGGGTCATTCATAGAGTTTGCTGATACTGAAGTAGGTATTATTTCTAACACCTACTTGAAGATGACTCTCTATAAGCTTCTCATATGAAGTTTTGCTGGAAGTGAAATAGGTGTTATTTCTGACTTGCTTTCTTTGAAACATCATAATCATCTTTATTTCTATCCAAACTAAGCCAATTAGAAGTTTGCAAACGAAATGTTTATCTTTTTCCAATCTGTTTCAATGAAAGGTGAGATTATTAGTACAGGGATCCCGTGATTACTCTCTCTCTCTCTCGTTATTGCAAGATGGTTATGGTACCGGGGGGGGGGAGGACAGTCGTTCACACGGTGGCCAACCTGTCCTCGTTGTTGAAGTAGAAGTTAGAGTGTCAGAACGGTTTGCAGTCTCTCCACTGCAGGCTGCTTAAATTAGAGATAGCCTTGGGCCAGCTATTTCTGATTGACTTCTAGTGGAGATTGAACTGCCCCACCCAGTCTCCAAAAGTTAGATAGGGCTAAAACGGCCTCTCCTCCTCCCTATGTGGGAATAAAAGGCGTTTAGCTGATTAGCTGAGAATTCTCAGCTCTACGAAAGTTCCAAAGGAATGGAAAGAGGGTAAGATAGTCCAATTACATAAAAGGCTCCAAGATGGAAGTAGCAAATTATAGACCAGTGAACATCACAGAAGTTGATTAGAGTATTTGGAAAACTTGGTTGGTTAATTGTAAAATCCAGGAATAGGTGGAGAGGAATATGATACTGTATGGTTGATAGCATTGCTTTGTCGAAAATTGGTCCTGCTTTACATTTTATAATGGAGTGATAGCAGAATTAGATAAGGAAAATGGCTATACCATGATACTGTTGGACTTTGCAAAGGCATTTGACAGAATACTATACGGAAAACTGGATACAAATAGGAATGCAAATAGGAATGGATACAAAGCTGGTGGTATGAATTTGGGCTGTATGAGACCAGCTAACTCGTTTTTTTTTTTGCAGAAAGAGACCAGATAAAGGTTCCTCACATCATGGACGGGAATCGAATCCAGGTCTTTCCGGGCAAAGGGCTTCGTCTATATCGACTGAGCTATGGAGGCTAAAATGTATTATATAATAACAGTAGAGTGATAATAACACTAGTTACATAACATTTTATTATTCTCTTTGTCTTAAGAAGAATGAATGAAAATAAGATTAACGATTACTGTTATTATCAAATTTCATTTCAAATAGAAAATAAAGAAAACCATTTGTTATTAGAAGATACACTTTTCAGAAATAACTACAAAGCAAACTTCAACAGAAGATGCTCATGTTATCTCATAATAGTCATTTTGTTTTTCATGAAATACCAGTTTTTATCAGGATTTTTAAAAAAAATTTTGAAACATTCCCACTAATGCAACTGGTTTTGGAAATTTGCCTATTATAAGACCGACTTTAGTAAATAAGAGTACGTTTTGCCGATAGGGCAACTTTGTCTTAAATTTTTCATAGCAGCGTGCGCCACAGATGATAAATTTTCAAAGTAGCACTATTAATATTTTATTACAAAATAGCAAAATAATAATAATGTTGTTATGGCAAAGGGGGAAATATTCTGTAGAAACAGAAGCGACAGGTAATTTATTTGTAAAAAAATACAATAATTTTACTTGATCGCTGTTCCCTAAATAACTGAACACTGGAACTCCGAAAGAAAAGAAAGTAGGAAGAATGGTTGGAATAATCAAATAGCAAAGAAATATGGATATAGATAAGAGAATAATTATTTGATTTCATGTCTCGACAGATAAAGTGAAGTTATAGATTTCGTTTACCGAAATGTAAAATACAGGTCTCTGAAAAAGTATGAAATTATTAAAATCTTGATGAAAAACAGAATATGGAATATTTTTCTTCTTATTATTATTATTTGATCATTTCTTATAGTACAAAGAAGAAATCTGCACATTTGAAAAATACATTTACTGCTACTTTAGATAGGGAGTTTGATGTGACTGTACTTTTATTACTATTTTACACTAAAGTGTATGAGCATGTTCCCCAAGTGATTTACCTTTGTAACAGTTGCCTGTTGAAATTAAATTATTTAAAAGATCCACAGAATGTGCCACGCCATTGTGAAACAAATTTATCCTACAGCATATCCAAGACCACCATCCAGAAACAGTCATGCTATCAGAAACTAACTTACATTCCTCACCAACCACAAACATACATACACAAACAAACACACACACCTTCAGACATGAAAGCACTAGCCATACATTAGGTATCATTACCCAGCCATACAACTGCATGCATCACAGAAACTATTGTGCCCACCACAAAGCTCATTAAAATCATAGATCGTTGTAGTTTTCTGGGAGTGTGATTTATGCACTCTTAACTACTATTGGAAGAAAATACATGCAATTAATGAACATCTTGCATTCAGCTACGAATTTTTTACAACGAGACATCAACAATGTTAACAACACCATCTCATAGTAGTCAGAAGTTTTAACTGTACCCTGAACCCTATAGTGGATAAACAACAATGCCAGGCATAGTCTAAACTCAATTCTTCCAGGATATAATCAACAGTCACGAATTGACTGATATATTCAGACGTCTACGTCCACACTAAAAAGTGGTTTCTACACGGCCAAGGATACCCGTATACTATGTCTGAAGAGTATAACAGCAAATTCGGACGAATCAGCTTGTGCCAATTAGTATAACTGACGATTTCGAATAGACAGCGGGTACACATTCCAATTTTCGAATCGTGCGCATATGGGTCACGTGGTAGCACTCAACAAGATAAAAGGCAAACGGCTGAGCTAAGCGAATTGTGTTTGAAGGAAGCGCTTTTCGCGAAGGAATAAAGTTACAAACGTGGATGTCTTGTAAATTCGCAAAGACATCATTAGACAGAGAAGAATTACTAAAAAGTTTGAAGAAGGCCGCAAAATTGCGGATATTGCTAGAGAGTTTGGAATCTCACGTAGTGTTGTATCTCTTAGCAAACTGAAGTTTGTTAAGAGGTCCAGGATCTCATCACATGTCTATAGGAAGAATGGTCCAAAATTCGCATTGATCCCAATCGTACGCTTGTGGAAAGTTTGCCCGTCGGATTGCTGCGATCATCTTAGTGAAAGAGGTCCTACTCTTATTAAAGTGGGCGCCATGGCAGTTTGTTCCTCATATAATGACTTCTTTCCACGCACTGTATTGGGCAGTGAATTCATTTTCCTCCGCATCGCTATTTCTAGACACGCTGTGCCTAAAAATAGAGAATACTAGATGTGTAACAACAGCGTTCTAAAATACGCAGATGTCCTGAATAGCTTCATAAGCTATACAATTACTACTGCTACTCTAATCAGAAATATGCTCACATAATGACCAGTCGCTTACTGGTAGTAATTTTTCAAGTCTAAGGCTGTACAGCCACAAGCCGAATCTCAGCGGGCAGTTAATCTCATGCCAACTACAGCAATAACAGCATATAGCCCATCATCTGGGCTCTGAGGATATCAGTTGCCAGACATTACCATCTTTCATATTTGGAAGAGAATTCTGCAGAGGTGATATACACATGTAGGCAGATAAACTTCAGAGATTCCCTCACAAGTTATTTATTTTCCATTAAAATATTCAACAAGTGTCCGCTAGCCTTGTGAGTGGAAGCATCACAGAAGATCTCAGTGAACTCCTGCTTGAAGGGTCACTTCATTACGATATGCCATAAAACAAAGCTTTCCATCATTCTGTGCAACCTCTGATAAAAGTCTGCCTTCACTTTTCTATCAAAAGACAAATCTTCTGACATAGGCTTACTCTACTGAATTTTAGCAATCTTTCTGAGAGCAGTTGGATCTCTTCTATACAGAGTATATGCCAAAGCAACTACCAATTACTTCCTACCCATATGACAACATCTTTCATCAAGCTTATCCCAAAGAAATGTGATTTAAAAAACTGGAAAACTGGCGACGCATCTCCATTACAAACATTGACTGTAATATAACATCAAAAGCCGTTGACAACAAACTCAGGCCTACTCTACTCGAAATAAAGGCTTAAAGGATCTCATAATTATAGCTAACAATAGTGAAACCACGGATCTCTTATCTTTATAATGCCTTCAAGAAAATGCCTTCAACTGCACTGAATCGTTGCTTCTTCAGGCACTTGAAAGTCTTCGGATATGGCATTGGAATCATTCAAATTATTAATATGTTAAGTTCTAATTCTCATTTCTGCATACAGGTAAACAACAGATTCACCATATCCATACCATACAGCAGAGGCAAACAAGACGTTTCTCTTTCTGGTCCTTTATAAAACCGCTATAGAACGTTTTGTATGTCAAGCAAACATGCTGGCTAAGGCAACCTCTCCCAATCTTTCTTATTTAGAGTCCTATAACCCTAAAGAGCATATGCTTATTATTATAGCCCACCAGGAGGAGGACTTCTCTCACAAGGAATATCAAGCAACTCCAGGAGCCAAACTAACCATACATAAAACTACAAGATTGTGGAGTGAAAAATGTAGAATCCGAACCAATTCTTTTATGCTTGGCCTGTATTCTACAGAAGGAAAGAAATACTTCAGAATTCACCTAGGAAGCACTTCCTTATATAACTAAGAATTGGAATATACTAATTCAATGCAAGTGTAATACTGAGAAAATGCAACTGTTTACCTATGAGACTTCTGAAGTGGAAATAAAAAGAGGAGTTAGAAAGGGCTGCATCCCTTCACCAAATCTGTTTAATATTTGTAGTGAGACAGTGATGAAAAAGATTGAAAAACAAAATGTAGTGATCAGTGTCAATGGTATAAAATACAACAATCTTAGATATGCTGATGATACCATTCTAATTGCAGAAAACAGAAACAATTAATCAAATTACTGCTAATTGAAGAAGGTAAAGATTTTGGCCTACCTTTAAATGAAAAAAAAGATCAAATTTATGAGAATCTCAAAACAGAATATATCCGAACCAGAAATAATCATAAAAAATATAAACATTGTGCATACAAGAGAATACAACTATTTAGATTACTTTACTGCAGACTGTAATCAAGATAAAGAAATAAAAATAAGAACCGCCGTAGCTAAAGATGCCTTCTGGAAAAATAAAGATTTGCTCAAAAGTTCTTCGGGTATAGAGACAAAGAAGAGAATGATCAGATCATTAGTTTTTGCCAGTGTTCACATTTGGTGGTGAGACCTAAGTATTCAAGAAGAGAGTAAGACAACAGATAGTGGCCTTTGAAATATGATGCTACAAAAGAGCCCTGAAAATCTCATGAACAGAGCATGTGACAAATGCAGAGGTACTACAGAGAATGCAAACACAAAAATCTTTATTGCAGGAAATGATGAGATTGGCAGGCATGTATTGAGTGGATCAACAGGACAGTGGACACTAACATCTTTAGAAGGAAAGATTATGGGAATAAGATCAAGATTTAAAAGAAGAAGGACATGGTATGATGATATAAGATCATGGACAGGATCATGTGACTATGCTGAAACAAAATGAAGAGGTGCCAGCAGAGAGGATTGGAAGAACATTGTGTTGTACCCTCGCATTGAGAAAGCTACATGAAGAAGAAGAAAAAATACTGGGAAAGTAAGGTGCAGTATGAGCCTCTGCATCCAGAAGGGAGAGAGAGAGAGAGAGGGGTAATAATTTAATAATTATCAAATGTCTTCCGAGGCATTTGATAATTATGAGAAATTACAGAGACAAATTACTATTTGTCTAGGTAAATTGCAATCTCCCCTGTGGCTGTTTGCACAAAGAAAATGAATATTTCACCCTTATCCATATACATACTCAGCTAACTACCAAATCTGCAGTTGTTCTTCTTTACAGCAAAGAACTAGTATCTACACTTTCACAAGAACAGTCTTCACCACAATAACTGGTCGCAAAAGTAATAAAAACGGATTCTTATTCTATGCAATGCTTTATTTGCCTAGAATTTTCTCTCTCGACAGAAGCGTACTCAACGATATCGGTTTTATGTTTAATTCTGGTTGTCAACTGGAAGAAGTTTTTCTAAGTGTTTCTTCTTCTTATCATTATTATTGCAAGGCACCTCCATGAAGTACTGAGACTCGTCGTAGGAGAACAAAACGATACAAACACAACAGTGATCTTAGCGTAGAGCTCTGCAGCATACCACTAGTCACTTGCCTTCTCCTGGATTCTTCTGCTCCATATATTACTTTTTGGCATATGCACAATCAGATACCAAAAATGTCACCCTTGTGTCCATATCACCAGTTTCATATCCATCCCCATTTGTTGTAGTTTGCATAACAGAGTTCCATGTGGTATTCTGTCAAAACTCCTTTTAAAATCCAGCAATCATCATCTAACCATTCCCTTTATCCAACTCAGCCTGTCACTCTATTATAAAAAATTAGTAAATTACTAAGGCATGACCAACCTTCATAAAGCCATGCTGCCCCTCATAGAGTATTATATTGTTATTCACCCATTCCAGAATTCTTTTTGACCAACTTTTCCAGTACTTTTCAGCCCTCCTGAGATACTGATTAGTGTGTAATTTTCTGCCACAGACTTAGACCCTCCTTTATATAAAGGAATTATTTTTCCCTCCTCCCACTCTCTTCCACTTCCACCTAAACATTCTTATAAAAGGCAAGCCGATATCCCATCCTGTCCCACAGCTGTATTTGCATTCAGATTCTATAGTATCCTAAGCACTTCCAATTTTATCAATTTCTGTTCTCACATCAGTTCCTGTCACCTCTACCATAACAATATCTTCACCTGGATGATATGCCAATGCAAAATTGTCACTCAGTAGTTCAAGAATTTCGTCTGCCTTTGTTACCTCTTTATCATCCTGACTCATTAGCGTTATCATTCCATAGTCATTCATCTTCCTACTTGCGACATAACGAAAATACTCTGTGATATGTCCTTTTGCCTACTCGACCAATTTCTTCTCATAATCTATTTTGCCCTACTTGCCATGCTGGTCACCTTTCTTGGCTGATCCTTGTACTATACATAATTGAGTTAGCTGGGTACATTTCTCATTATATATCCTCCACAACATTTTCTCTTTTGTTTTGTAGTTCGTGATTATTGGTTGATGATCATGTACTCATGCAGATGCTCCTCAACTTGCGTATTGGTACAGGTTGTGCAGACGTATGGCAGAAAACTTACCAATTTCAACCTCTCCCTTTTCTTTCTTGCTTCATCCAATAACTCTTTCTCATTCCTCCCTCTATCATAAATGCCGTTGGTTCCAGTCAAAGCAATCAATTCTTTCAGCTTCCCTTTTTGCATTCTGGATAGCATCAATAATATTATTAATTTTCACCCCAGAGAGAAAAGATTTTGTAGCGCTTTCGTGAAGTACTTCCCTTATCATAGAATAGTTGTAAAAATGATCTCTTTTCCCTCTTTCACTAATTTATTCTTACAGTCTTCTTTTCTTGCTTCATTTTCCTGTTTTCACAGGAAAAGTTTTTTTATAATTGAGTTTTAATATGCCTTAAAAAGAAAAAAAATGTTTTAATGCCATTATATAATGACAGTGAAATCTTCTACATATTTTTATTTTAATGTTTCTTATCTATTTTAGTAATTTTTTATTAATTTATAAATTAAATAAGATTTTATTATTAAGTTGAAGTAAATCAAAAAAAAGAAATCAGCTAACGCCTTTTTATTCCCGTATATATAGGGAGTAGGCAAGGCCGTTTAGCCCTATCTAACTTTTGGAGACTGAGTGGCAGTTCAATCTCCACTGGCAGCCAATCAGAGATAGCTAACCCAAGGCTATCACTAATTAAACGGCACGCAGTGAGGAGAGAGAGCAGTCTCAACAAGTTCCGCCATCTCGTGATCCCTAACACAATATATTTAATGTCTGAAATAATGTGGGTTCTACGGTCGATTTTTTTGAGTTTACGGAACGAAAAACCCGAGTTTCCAGGAGAAAAAACTCGCTTGCCCTTGCCAGAGATCGACTATCTCGGGAACCGGTCGAACAAAGATTAGAAAAAGTTCCTCTAGTCGACGACTAAATTTGAAACAAAGTCTTTCTTAGTGCGGTCAAGCGCCGTGGTGTACAAACGCCACATCCACTGAGCTACACAGGCTCTCTAAGTTGAAGTATTAATATTAAAATTAATACTAATATTAATGCAAATAATATAATAAGCATTAAATATAATATACAGTTAGCAACGATAATGTATTAATCATACTTCCGGAAATCTACTCAGTTTTTTGGATTACAAAATAAAAGGAAGAGTACGTCAAAGAGGTCTTAACTTTTGAACTCCAGCTATTGTTCACTATTTTGCATTTTAAACGATATACGTTAGAGTAATTCGTATTGTTGTTCAAGATCTGTAATGATTGAAATAAAATTAATTTCTAGGGAAAAAAAAACGAAGCATCTAAGTCGATGAGGCAGTAAAGTATATCTGTAAATTGCGATTGTTCTTTTGCCCAAAATTCTAGTTTCCGGAAGGAAAAGCCTGCCACCTTCATTATCAGAACTTCTAACTCTCCTTCAATTGAATAAGCTGACCAATATCATCCACAGATAAACTTAACAAGCTTTCAAATGGAAATTGCTATATTAACCAAACATATTACAACTACAGTAGTGTAAATATATATAACACCTCCATACTTTACTTTAAAATTTGTAAAATATAGCAATACACTTTCATTGCACATGTATGCTTGTATGAAATATTGATACATATAATTGATGCATGTGAATATGTTTGTATCTTTTATATGTATGCATTTATATAATATAAGTAGAATGCATGAATGCAGTTTGATTGCTGATTAAACACAAATCCTTCCTTGCGTGAGAGCATACATGTGACCTACCTGAAGTATGTAAATAAGACAAGATTCTATGAAATCCCTTCTAAGTAATGCCGTTTCTCTAGTGACTTCTCTCGTCCCCTATTTACTCTATTTTCTGTCACTAAATTTTTATTGCTGACGCATGCATTTTCTACATATAATTCCATTGTTATGGTTATAAAAAATTAACATCGGTAACCTTTCCACTTTCTTCTAAATCTTAAGACCAGTGATGATTCATTTCCATTTCATATGAAACTCAAAATCAAAGATTTCTTTCCCTTCGTTCTACCTACGATACTCTTCAGTTTTTCAACTGAAAATTCTGAAATGAAGACCGATTCCCTTCTACAACACAAAGAACCTTGAAAGGAACTTTTAAACTGGAGTGATTTAACCAGTCTCAAATGGAGGTAGTTTGTCTTTCCTAAATCTGTTTGTTCATCCAAAAAAAAAAAAAAAAGCTAAACCGGCCACGCAATTCAGAGATATAATATAATGGTTATTATTTTAATGGCTAATGTAGCCTACTTTCATTTAGGAGTGCCCCTTTTTTTACGATGTTATTGGCTCTTTACTCAAATCTTAGGGCATTACTGATATGTTATAAAACTAATATATGAAGAATAATATATCGGACATACCTTTTTTGCAAGTTATTTGCTGTATCCTTATCCTGGCGATAAATTGTTATTATTATTTTTATTATTTGACACCTCCAGGGAGTCCAAAGACTCATCGAGGGAGAATGTGTCAACAGCATCGAACGATTGGCCCCTTTGCAACTACTAACCGCACTCAAACTTACTTAACTGTGCCATTAGTAGCAAAGGCTCTACCAATCGACCAACCTTTGCCGGTTATGCATTCATCTGCTGTTAAGCCGTTAAAAAGGTTTTTTTGGGGAAAGTGGGGGGAAAGTAATGTGGGGAAATTATTTGAGAAAAAACCCATTTTTTATATATGTATATAATATTATTATTTTTACTAAGGGTGGGTAGAAAGCATTCGGGAGGGGAAGTGAGATAGGGATCTGAAAATAGAAATTATTCTTTGGGGAAGAGGAGAGATTGATGAGAAAATGTCAGGGGTGGGAGTAACGGGATGTGAGCCGTTTCGACAGTGCTTCATCTTCGGAACTCTTGGATGAAGTGGAAGCTATGTCATGTCGGCTAGGTGTTTCTGTCTTTGTTGTACTTGTGTTGTCTCCTATTGGTCGGAGTCGTGACCTAATTTTTATGTTATGGAGCATCCAACTCTCGGAGATTATGTAGGGTTTATTGAGATTTCATGACATTTTATGGCTATTTTCCAATATTCTAAGCATTGTATGTCTAATATTATGGCCTTGTCGATTTGCTGAGGGTGTGTTTCTGTTGAAGGGGTGGACTGCTATTTTAGTTTTTTTTTGTACTTTGTGTTCTGTTTTTCTTTTTGTTGTTGCGTTTTATATGGTTTAAATGTTCTGGAATAGGGATGTTACAGTCTCGGAAGTGTTCCTTGTAGTCTTCCCCTTAAAGACCTGATAGTAGAACCTGTGTAGTCTTTATGGCAAGGAAATTTGTAAACTACGGTGTGGTGTTCTACTATTTCTTTGTGTGTGTGAGATTTTGTAGGATTTAGAAGTGTTGTCAATTTTTGGTTCGTGGTGAACACTAGCTTATAGTCAGTGTGTTTGAAAATGTATTTGTAGGCTTTGTATTTGTTCTCTGACACACCGACTATAAGCTGGTGTTCACCACGAACCAAAAATTGGCAACACTTCTAAAACCTACTTGTACTTGTGTTGTCTCCGACCAATAGGAGACAACACAAGTACAAGTAGGTTTTAGAAGTACACAAGTACACCAAAGACAGAAACACCTAGCCGATATGACATAGCCTCCACTTCATCCAAGAGTTCCGAAGAGGAGGCACTGTCGAAACGGCTCACATCCCGTTACTCCCACCGCCAGGATAAGGAGACAGCAAACAACATCCAAAAAAGGTATGTCCGAGTTTTGTTTCCTATATTATTCTTCATATATTAGTTTTATAACATATCAGTAATGCCAGATTTAAGTAAAGAGCCAATGACATCGTAAAAAAAGGGACACTCCTAAATGAAAGTAGGCTATATTAGCCATAAAAATAATAGTTTATTTTAGAGAAGTAGCTTGGGAATTTTTCGAGAAATAATACCTATAATATAATGGCCTTGCAGCCATAGTTGATACGGCCGTATATCCAAAAGAACTAATCAACCAATCTCATTTTGTCTACTGGTATTATGTGGAAAATTATATTTATATGTATATCCTAAAACACAATGTGTGTAGATTTTCTCTGATAATGTTAATGCTTTTTTTTTTTCTTTCCCGAGACTCGGTAGAGTCGATATTGATGCTTTTTGACCGAAAAAAAGTGGTTTCAAGACGACCAGTCTAAAACGCGAAAACCTTTATAAAAGATTTTTTTTTCGACTGAAGGCGATTTTATTCAGTTTCGCACAGAAATGTTGGGTTTCCTACCGAAAACTCAGAGTTTTCACCCTAAAAAACATCATTTCGACCAGAATACACACTGAAATAAGTTTCTTCTGCACTAATAATGCTAAACAACAAGAATCACATCTTTCTTCTCTATCTTTTCCTTACATGGTATTCGTTAAAATTGTCTGGGACGATCATAAAGAAAGAAAAAGCTGGGAAGGAAGGATAGGTTATTTACTCTTTGTGATAAAATGCTTAGCATTAGTTCTTTACTGTCAAGGTAGTCAGGAGACTCAGTGGGGATGAGGCATTTTTTTCAGATGCCAAAAAGATTTACAAACATTTAATTATTTAAATGCGCTGATTTGCATAAATAAATAAATAAATTGAATTTAAATCATTTTCCATTTTCCCCAAAGTAAATAACATGCACTGATTTATTTCAAACTGAACGAAATCAGTAGATTACATCTTCACCTTTCATCATTGGGACATTCCCTCCATTGTTACAGGATGTCAAACGGATTTCGAATAACTCAAGGACCAATCATAAATAGCCTAGAAAAAATATCTTGAGTCAGTTATAGATTTTATTTATTTCGTATGATGATACAACGGCCGCGAGCTCCTTTTAAGGCACCATCTCAATTCTCCCTTATTTTATCCAGGCTCGGGACCGGCATAGCTAATGAATCATGACTATGGCTGAAGAGACAGTTTCTTAAGTAATGATCCTTTCTTAAGTTCCTGACTGTAATCCGTCTGTGTTCACTTGGCATAGATTGAATCTATATCTTTCTTGATGATAGAAATAGCACACAAAATAAATCAATAAGCAAAGATTGACTTTCCTGCCACTTGAAAAAATATCATGATCTCTTCATCCTCCGAAACCTCCACATGAAAAACAGTGAATAAACTCCTGTTTTTTTTCACCCATTGAAAAAAAACAGGGGTTTATAATATTCACTGTTCCTGTGGCATCTGCTATGTGGGCCAGACGGGGAGATCGGGAGAAATCCGCATGAGCGAACATCAAAAGGACATACAAAATAAGAGAGAACATAAATTGGGATTGGCATTTTACACAACCACTATCGGTCATGATGTTCTCTGGAATAGAACAAACATGTCCTACGTTGATAAAAACTGTTTCACAAGAAAATTCAAAGAGGCAGCAAATATGATTAAAATTCCTACGCAATGCAATAAACACCAAGGTTTGATTTTAAATCAAGATTGGTCATCGTTTATTAAAAAATTATCAATTTCAGATCTCGGACAGAGTAAACGTGAACCACAGAACGCGACAACAAATAGCATTGCCTCCGGCGAACACGCATTAAGGGTTGTAAAAATCTGTTATTCGGTTTTAACGAACTGTTTAGATGTTCACAATACCAACAAATGAACTAATTTTCGTAATTTCTAGTAGTTTGTGCTTTAAACTTTTAGTTCTCTTTACCCTTGAAGATGTTAGTCTGACGGCTAACGAAACTTGTGGGATGTTGTTTTTACTACATGTTTAGTTTTAAAAGCAGTTTCTTTAATAAACGTGGTCACAAAACCGGAATAACTGTAATGAATAAATTCTTTTTCCTCCATGTGTCAAAAGATTTTTCCAACAAAGTATATTATATATCATTATGTTTTGAATTCAGAAATGCAAAATTCCATTTAGATGCTGTTCTAGTATGCTAAATTGATAGCCTCTCCGATTTCTAACCAATAGATCGCCGTTTCGAATCCTACTGCTATTCCATATTATTATTATTATTATTATTATTATTATTATTATTATTATTATTATTATTATTATTATTATATAATAATAATCGAAGGAGGCTCTAAACATCATGTCAAGAACAACTATTCAGCTTCCACACAGTATCTATCATACTTTGCCTTCAACTCATTTACAGTCATGGCACCCACAACAGACTTTGGCAACTTAATCCATTAATTCAACACTCTCCAAGTAAAAAACCTAGTACTAACACCATTGCTAACTAGAGTTTCCTCTTGCCCAGTTTCCATGGATGGCCCCTAGTCCTCCCACCACCAGACCTGTTCTGAAAAATATCCTCTGAATTAATCTTAATCTTATAGAAACCCTTCAGTAATTTGAATGTCTCAATCATATCACCCCTTTTCCGCCTATCAACCAATTTCTGTAACAACCCACAAATCTTCAACCTTTTCTCATAAGGTTCATTCCATAGACCTGCTATAATCTTGGTCACTCGCCTCTGGATCCTCGCTACCTCCTCCCCATCAAGAAGAAACCCTGGCACCCAGATCTGGGCACAGTAGTCAAGATGGGGTCTTATCAAGGCTCGATACAGAGGAACAATAACTGGCTTGTCTCTGCTCGTCAAGGTATTCTTCAGAAACCAAGTGATTTGTTGAGCTGATTTAGCCACTTTTGCAATGTGTCCCCTAAACTTCAACTCCATATCCACCAACACTCCCAAATCCCTGGCCACGTCAATCTCCTGGAGTACAGTTCCACCAATGTGGTATACTGCTGCTAATCTTTTCACCCCAAAATGCATAACCTTACACTTTGCCACATTAAATTGACATCCATTCTTCTTAGCCCAGTCCTCCAAACTATCCAAATCATCCTGTAAAATTTTGACATCATGTGCATTCACTATTGCCCAACCCAACTTTGCATCATCAGTAAACAAATGAATATTCCTCTCAGATCCTTTCCTATATCGTTAATGAACAAATTAAATAGCAGTGGTCCAAGAACAGAACTATGCGGCATACCACTAATCACAGGCCATCTTTTGGACTCTACTCCTGAATAAACTACTCTCTGATATCTCTCCATCAATCACTCTTCTATCCATCTCACCAATTTTATATTCATCCCCATATGCTGCAGTTTACTGATTAGAATTCCATGGGTGTCTTGTCAAAGGCCTTAGCAAGGTCCAGCAGTATCACTGTAAACAGATTACCCTTATCCAATTCAGCTGCCACTGTGTTATAAAACGTGAGTAAGTTACTGTGGCATGATCTACCCTTCACAAAACCATGATGCCCCCCATACAGTATCCCATTTTCATCTATCCATTCCTGTATTTTTTTCTCGACTACTTTCTCCAAAACCTCGACAACGACTCCTGATTTGCTGAACGGTCGGTAATTTGCAACAGCATATCAGGAGTCGTTGTCAAGGTTCCTGGTCCCTGGTCGGGACTAACCCAGACCAGAGATTCAAATTAAACAAAATGGTCAAGGGCACTGGCGATTCTTTTGCCGCTTCACGTATGACCCAGCTTGTATACCATCCAATCACAGATGTATTCACATTAAGGTTTTGTAATATACTATTCACCCCCATTTCATTCACACCAATTCCCGTATAAGCTATTGGTTCCTTCATTCCTGCAATAACACCACCTGGATAATATACTCTTGCAAAATGCTCGCTCGGTAATTCCACTATATCAACTGATTCAGTTACCTCCCTACCATCGGCATTCCTTAAAACATTCTGCCGTATACATTTTTTTTTTTACTTGCAGCATATCGAAACAACTATTTGGGATTCTCTTTAGCTTGCATGGCTAATTTCGTTTCATAATCCGCTTTTGATTTTCTTACCACACTCATTACCCTACTGATCTGTGCTTTATACTGTTCGTGTGCGTGCAGGTTACCTTTCTCCTTAAATTCCTTCCACAGTTGTTTCTTTTTTTGCAGCTCAAGCTTAATGGTGTTATTCATCCATTTAACTCCTACTTGATTTACTATCCACACTCTAGGTATACAGTCAGCCATTACCTCCTCAAACGCTCCTTTACCGTTTCCCATGCACTATCAACCCCCATTCCTTGCAGTTTTACATGCCACGGTACTGAACCAAGCAATCTCCTAAGCTTATAATACTTACCAGCCCATTAATTCCACATGTATCCTTTCTTAATTTAAAATTCCACACATTTAGCCACCTATCACCAATTGTTGGCAACGTGGTCATATTCATTACAGTCAAATTCTCAGATGCAATTACAAGGTCAAGCACTTTCGAACCCCTAGTATATTCCATTGCGTTCTGTCTCAGGTAGTAATCCCTTAATAACTGCATAAAATGCAATTTCTTCCTCCCATGTGTTTTCTCCTTCCAATCAATGTTACCATACTTGAAATCCCCCATAATAATTACCTTCCTTTCACTCATTGAATCTATTTGTCTATGCATACTATCCCCACCATCTATTCCATCACCTGGTCTATAGCAGCACCCAACTGTATATTTTGTTCCACTAGTCTCAGTCTCACACCAAATAGCCTCAAATGTGTTCTCTTCACTATCCTGCAGTTCAACTTCAATTCTCCTTGGCTGCAGTTCATCAGCTATAATCAATAACACTCCTCCCCCATTCTTTTTTCTCTCTCTCTCTCCTGAACACACTATACCCTTCACATTCTATCCCACTTGCTATATCATCTTCTGTCAGCCATGTCTCACTAATGCCAATAACCTGGGGCCATGAAGAGCCAACCAAAGCCAAAAATTCTTCCTTCTTGTTCCTAATGCTCCTGGCATTAGTATACATGAAGTGCAAAAGCCTGTTACCCCTATCTTGATGCCTTATACTAACTGTCCCATTTTCATTTGTTGTCCTTCGTACTAGCTCAGGCATTTTATTATTTGTCACCTCCAGGGAGTTCAAAGACTCATCGAGGGAGGGCATGTACTCTACAGCTCTATCTGCACCACTCACAATCCACCAACTGACCGCAACTACATCATCGCCATCTATCGCCGATCATCATCACTAGTATTCCCACAGACGATCACAAACATCTATGCCCACGGCGGGATTCGAACCCGCATCCTTTTCGCTGGGGAGCGGATATGCTAACCACCCAGCCAGCCTGGCTGGCTGAGTGGTTATTATATATTATCATATATTATACACATTCTTACACTCAACTGCTTCACTGATGTCTGCATATCCACTCCCCCCCTCTGATAGCTCTAGTTTCTCTGATTCTTCACATTCACTTCATTCAGCAACACTTTTTACAGTCTCTGCACACCAAATCCATTCAGATGCAAATCATCCATCTTGTATAAGTCCTTTCTCCCATCAAACTCACTCTAAATATTATTATTATTATTATTATTATTTTAACGGTGTCTCCATGGAGTCAAAAGACTCATCGCGGGAGACCCGACATTGACACACTAACCATTATTTACACAATACCTGTCATACCTCTCCTTAAATTCATTCACAGTTGAAGCATTCACAACCAGTTCTGGCAAAGCATTCCACCCATTCACAACCCTCCAAGTAAAAAATCTAGTCCTAACACCCTTGTTAACCACACTCTTACACAATCTCCAGGGATGACCCCTCGTTCTCGCACATCCTGCATTGGTCTTAAGAATATCATCAGTATCAATCCTGTAAAATCCCTTTAACAATTTAAATACCTCTATCATATCTCCTCTCCTACGTCTATCAGCTAGTTTTTGGAGCCCACAGATCATCAATCTATCCTCATAGGGAACATCCCACAGACCTGCAACAATCTTTGTAACCCTCCTCTGAATCCTTTCTACCACTTCCGCATCACCAAGAAATCCTGGCGACCAGATCTGTGCACAATAGTCCAAATGCGGCCTTATTAATGCCTTATAGAGTGGAATAATAACTTCCCTATCCCTGCTTGTTAGTGTGTTCCTCAACAACCATGTAATTTGATGTGATGTTTTGGCAATCTTAGCAATATGCCCTTTAAACTTAAGTTCTCTGTCCACAATAACTCCCAAGTCTCTTATCTCATCAACTTCCTGCAGTTCAGTTCCGTTAATATAGTAAACAGCATGCGATTTCATCCTCCCGAAGTGCATCACCTTACACTTAGCCACGTTGAACTGACAGCCATTTACCTCAGTCCATAGCGTCAGCCTATTTAAGTCATCCTGTAAAATATCCACATCATTTGAACTGATTATCGCTCTTCCCAATTTTGCATCATCAGCAAACAAGTGGATATTTCCATTCAAGGTATTTCCAATATCATTGATGTACAAATTAAACAATAGAGGACCAAGAACTGAGCCCTGAGGTACACCACTAGTCACTTGCCTTTTCCTGGACTCAGCTCCTCCGTAAACCACTCTTTGATATCTGTCCGCCAGCCATCCTTTAATCCAAATCACCATCTTCGGATCCAAACCCATTTGCTCTAATTTATGTAACAGAGTTCCATGTGGAATCCTGTCAAAAGCCTTTGCAAAGTCAAGCAGTATCACTGAGTAAGGATTTCCTTTATCCAACTCCACTGTTACTTTATTATAGAACGTAAGCAAATTACTTAGGCAAGACCTACCTTTCACAAAACCATGTTGCCCCTTATAAAGTATCATATTGCTGTCCACCCAGTCCTGAATTCTAATTTTAACTAATTTCTCCAAAATCTTAACCACCACTCCAGATATATTGATTGGTCTATAATTTGCAACATCAGTCTTAGAGCCTCCCTTGTGCAATGGAACTATTTTCTCCTCTTTCCACTCTATTGGCACTTTACCAGAACTGAGGCTTTAATTAAACATCCTGGTTAGAGGAGTTGCTAATTCTCTTGCACATTCTCGTAACACATGGGCCGAATTGCCATCTAACCCAATGGCAGTGTTAGCATTAAGGTTCTTTAATATATTAAGCACCTCAATTTCATCTATCTCTATACTCTCATCTGTCAATGGCACATCTGACACTGCACTATCACTACGAAGATGGTACACTTTTGCGAAATGATCACTAAGCAACTCAACTATTTGATTAGCTTCAGTAATTTCCTTACCATCAACACTTTTTAAAGTAATCTTTCCATGGATATTCTTCCTTTTACTAGCCACATAGCGAAAGAACTCTTTAGGGTTTCTTTTGGATTCATCAGCTAGTTTCCTCTCATAATTAGCTTTGGCTTTCCTTACCATACAGGTTACTCTCTTTGCCTGTACCTTATATTGCTCATTGGAACGCTCATCACCTTTTTCTTTATATGTCTTCCACAACCTTTTCTTTATCTGCAACTCTTGTTTAATAGTATTAGTCATCCATTTTACTCCTACTTGATTTCTCCTTCTGACTCTGGGAATACAGTCTGATACAGCTTTCTTCAAATACTCCTTGAGAATCTCCCACGCACCATCAACATCTCTCCCCTTGAATTTCTCATGCCATAATACAGCTGAAAGCTGACTTCTCAGCTTGCCATAATCACCAGCCTTGTAATTCCACATATACCCATTCTTATTAGAATATTCAGTACGTCTTTCAATCTCCCAGGTCAAGACCACATGATCGCTTTCCCCAAGTGGAGACAATGTAACTAAATTACTTATTGATATGTTCTCCGATGTTATGACCAGATCTAACACTCTAGAATCTCTTGTCCCTTCCATCACATGCTGTCTCAGGTAATTATCTCTTAACAAATGTATAAACTCCATTTCCGTTGTTCCTTGTGACCATTCCTTCCCCCAATCTATGTCCCCAAAGTTAAAATCCCCCATAATAATTACTTGACCTTTACTCATCGTGCTAATTTGCCAATACATGCTATGTACATTCTCCCTTATTCCCCTTGGATTATAGCAACAACCAATTACATATTTCGCCTTGTTAATCTCTATCTCACACCAAACAGCCTCTAATGAACTGCCCTCTACATACCTGTCACAGTGAGGTACTTCTATCTTTTTTGGCTTTAATGTTTCATCTATCATTAATAAAACCCCTCCCCCCATTCTGTCATCTCTGTCCTGCCTGAAAATACTGTACCCCTTACATTCAATCCCAATAACTATATCATTTTTGGTTAACCAAGTTTCGCTAATTCCTATAATTTTTGGCCATGTTGTACTCAGTAATGACAAAAATTCTTCACACTTATTCCTAATACTTCGAGCATTGGTATACATAAACTGCAATACACCCTTCCTCCCATAATATCCCTGTGTGCGAATTACCCCACTCTGTCTACTGTTAACATTCTGCGAACAATTAATCCCAGTTTCACAACGATTAATGACCTTAGTACTATTTACAGCTAACTCTATCACCTGCCTCCCTAGCAAATCCCATTTCCCTGTTTATGACCCTTTACTCTGTCCTTTATCAATAAATGTTCTAAATGCCAAGCTCCTAATCCATTTAAGTGCAAACCATCTCTCTTAAAATACTCCTTCCTTTTATCAAACTCATCCCAGACATTCATAAAATGAATATTCAGTTTCATTTCTTTGCAAAACCTTTTACACAATCTGGACACCATTCCATTTACTATAATTGCTCTTCTGTTCATTTCATCACAATCAAATCGTGGTAGCACACTCATGATCTTTCCACTCTCACTCTTTGCATTCATTGCAATCATTAAATTCTTCAAATCCCGTCTTACAGAAAATCTTTCGCTACGAAGATCATTCGTCCCTATAACTGCAATAATCTCACTCACTCTATCTTTCTGCAATTTCACAGCCCTAGTTATATCCTTAATCTTTGACCCTGGGTAACACGCTTTAATTACTCTACCATCCTTCACACCCTTAATTATAGAATTCCCATACAGCACAACATCTTTTTTGCTTCTTCTTAATTTGACATCGTTTACTCCCACTGATGCTTGTTTTTGTTCCTGAACCTCTCTCACATTCTTTAGTATATCACTCAGCAATATGTTGTATCTATTTCTGCACTATTTATTCCATGCACATATTCACTTCTGTCATTCTCATACTTTGTCATTCTTAATCCCCCCATACTTCCTATTCCATAAAAAATATTAGAACATATTGGAATTCTAAAAGATAGATTATACAATTTGGTCAGATCAAAATTATAAAATATATTACAGTCATTTAAAAATGTCCGTTCATTTGTTTCAGGAGAACTTGCACAACACAGTCTACTCCACATGCTTCTATCCGATACATTGGGATATGGCTGTATAAAACATGTATGTTCCCTATGTGACTGATGGTAGCTAACTGCGAAGTCTTGATGATCACTTAAACTTGGGATATTAGTCAAACCAGATGTATCATCATATATTACATTAAAACTTCTGCGATCATACGAGTCACTTAATACAGGCAAAACATTTGATATATTAGATGTGGAATGGACTGCACAGTCTTTCGTTTCTACTTTGACATCAGATTCAAGAGGGGATACTATAGAAACACAAGATGTTAAGTAATCTGGATTGACATCATCAGCAACCACAGAAGAAATAGCTGACTCAGATGACATACCCAAGTTTGTGACTGGCAGGTGAGAATCAACCGTAGCATCAGAAACCGACAACACACTGCCATGCACACATTCACCTGAATTGATGAAAGGACGATCATCACCGCTAAAAACCGTGATTGCTGCATCAGAAACAGACAACACACCGTTATGCACACATTCACCTGAATTGATGAAAGGACTGTTGTCATCACAACCCAAGGTTGTGACTGTTAGGTGAGAATCAACTGTAGCATCAGACACTGAACAAGACAATACACCCATATGCACACTTTCACCTGACAGATGACCCTCAGCAACCAAGTGAACAATGATCGGTTTCCCTGCTTCGTGACGATCATAATCTAAAGCGCTCTGCTGTATGCCTTCCACAGAATCATTGTACTTATTAGCAACTTCCAAAAAATCTTTCATTTTTAGGAACTCTGCAGATTTTAACAATGATGGAAGCATATCCCATGAAATATTAATTTCACCATGGTACATATATTGGATCATCAACCTTAAGTCGTTGAACTTCATGTCATTTAATGTCACAACAGGATGACTACTTGGGTTCTCTAAAAATAAGCTGTATAGAAAAGTGCTGCTTGCAGATAGTACTATTTTGTGAGCCTTAAGGGTCATTCCTTCACACAGTAATGTTACATCCACCAAACTTTCACTAGCAAGTAATTTATTAAAAACAGATAATATATTAGGTGTGTAATTGTGCCCTTTCAAACAAATTATCTGTGATCTTGTTATCATATTGAGTTCTGAACTAAGCTTAAAATAAAATACTCATATTAACCAACATTAAACAATACCTAACAAAATTTACATACGTTGCTTGAAATAATTATCTCAGTATTATACACTTATAATCAATAGATTTCATTTAACATCCAGTATATATGCTCAGAGAATGGCAGTAATAGGCTTAACAACAAGAACGCGATCACTATAACATATCATTCTCAAAATGTTTCATCAAACACGTCATTATATGAATAACCAAAAATATCTAACACAAGGATTTACATACGTAGCTACAAAGAAGATTTAACAGTCACAATAGCGAGATTAGGCTTAGCTGCAACGATGCCTAATCATACAATCTGATACCAAATACAAACCAATTATGCCAAATGCAAAATTACTCGACACAAAATAAACACGCTTGACTTGAAAGAAGCACCTAACTGAGAAATACACAGCCATAAAATATAATTTTTTTTAATTTAAAGATGTGCACATTAGAAACGAGCCTACACTACTGCGCCGCCACCTAAATATATTTCTAAATGTCTTCGGGTAGGAAATTAATTTCATCGCCCAGTTGGAAATCACTGCCCTGTTTATTGTAGCCCTGATTTGGCTTGAAAAAGTTTTATGTTTCGTTTTTAGAGCAAAGTTTGCTGAGTATCTATTCCGAAGCCCACATAATACTAATGTACAATAGGTTTTTGAATTCTCATGTTAGGATTCATTAAAAAAAAAAATGAAGAAAAAAAATATTGACCTGATATGATTTATCTCTTTGTTTTGCTACTTTATCCAAATCATCCTAAAGGAAACACACATCAGCACCATTCCTAATTAATTTCCTTAAAATAATACATACTATCATTAATATATAGGTTGATCACAGCAGTCCATTTACGGAACTCTTTAGAAATTGATTTTTAGTTTTCCTCCTTTCAGAAACAGCAGCTGCTGTGTACATGATACTTCAATATCTAACAGAGTGCTAGCGACTTATTCAATCCATTATGATAAATTAATTGGAGAGAGAGAGAGAGAGAGAGAAGTTCATACATAATAATCGTCGATTGAGAGAAAGATGTCTGGAGAATAAAAATGCTGCCTGTAGTTTAAATGAACTTCATTGACAAATAAATCGCAATTATCAAATTTCTCGCTATTAACTTTCAGAGGGCGTCGTCGACGTTCAGTAATGGCGCTTAACGCGTATAGACTGAGATGTTCGCTTATCGGACATTCAATGGATGTTCGTGCAATTGCACCGGCTTATTTTCCTGAAGGTGCTATTGTGACTGGGTCGAGAGATAAGACAATAAAAGTGTGGATCCCAAATGAGTAAGTTCTAACTAACTCTGATTCATAGTATATTGGGCACCGCTTGGTATAGTAGTTAAATCCTAAAAAAAAAAAAAAAAAAAATGAAAAAAAAAAAAATATATATAAACTGTAAATTAACTTACTATCCATTCAGTATGGTACTGTAGTTAAAAGATGTACAGAGGCATGTTACAGACATGCTTAACTTAATGGTCAGTTGTAGTTGTATATTATAAACCTGTTTATAATATACAACTATACATGCCGGCCTGGTTGGCCGAGTGGTTAGCGTATCCGCTCTCCAACCAACAAAAGGCTGTGGGTTCGAATCCCGCCGTGGGCATGGATGTTGTGATTGTCTGTGA
This sequence comes from Typopeltis vanoorti, assembly GCF_054136105.1. Taxonomy (NCBI): domain Eukaryota; kingdom Metazoa; phylum Arthropoda; class Arachnida; order Uropygi; family Thelyphonidae; genus Typopeltis; species Typopeltis vanoorti. Next base: position 74,794,018 of record NC_143568.1, on the reverse strand, counting down.
AAGTACTAGTGGTGGTAGTCAGCGTTGGTGTTAGATGATGAAGGTTGGTGAAGTAGTGAGACGAAGAGTTGTGGAGTAGATGCCCTCCCTCGATGAGTCTTTGGACTCACTGGAGGTGTGATGTAATAATAATAAATCGAACATTAATGACATTTATTCATTCAGGTTATTAAATGGAATAAAATTTGCAAACTTAAACGTTTTTGCTTACAATTTGGAGCATTCATAGGGAAAGTCATACTTACCTGTCATCAAAAAGATCTAAATTCGAATCCTCTAGGATGTGTAAAGGAACTGTTGTATTAATTTGGGACACTCCAAAGACTTATTGTGGGAGAATCAGTTGCATAGAAAAGCATAAAAACAGCCCACTGCCTACACGTAATCCTCTGTCTACACAATGTCATCTACTGCTCATGAATGGTATTTTTGGCTGTTAATTATCTTTTCTTTCTGGCCAATTTGCCTGTATGCAGGATAAAAACACCTGAGTTTCTGGGAGAAAATTATTCTAGCTTTGGATGAAATCAGCCAACCTTCATTTGAAAAAGTCCATATAAAGATGCTGTTCATCATGAATGCACTCAGGCAATTCCATTTGAAGGACACGGTGTCTGCAGTGTTCAGCTATGGAGGTACTATTCAATTGAAGATCTTTTCTGTTGAGAATGAGCTAGCTATATCTCATATGCAGTTGTTAAGGTTTTCCTTTTTGGACATTCTGCTTTTTTTCCCTTTTTTTTTTTTTTTTTCCATTCCACAAAACTGGTAAATCAGGTACAAAATGCTTTACAGAATTAGTTGCCTTAGCCTGAATTTTAGCCCGCCTTAAAATCATGTCAGATTCCATATGGATTGAATGCTAAGGTAAATCGATCCATTAGAGCTGTTCTCAAAAGTGTTAGTTTGATTAACTTTTTTTTTTTTTTTGCTAAAATAAACAAGCCTGTGAATCCTGTATAGAGTATGATTAAACTCATACTGTATATAGAAAAGAAAAGTTTATGAAAACTTTTCAACAGAGGATGAAGCAACAATCTCATATTTTCCCTCCCAGGGAAAATTTTAGTTCTTTTAGCATAATTATTAATGGTAGTAACAGCATTCAGTTTTCATTCATGAGTGGTTAGTCTACCAAATATGACAAATATGAAGAATGTTGATGTATTGCAGACGACCATGTCCCAGTGGCTGCTAAGGATAGGTCTTAGTATAGCATATATCAAAGAAACATTTGATATTAAGCAGCAGAAGTATTTGCAGTAAATAATAATTTAAAACAAATCATTCATTGCCTGACTAGAATCTCTAACAACCTTCTTCATTCATTCAACACTAGGTTTTTCTTATTCAGTTTCCCTTCGTTGGTAATTCAGATTACAGTCTCATCCAAGTTTCATTGCTTGTGGAATGTCTTCCCCTCAGCCATTAACAACCTCATGTGGTTTGGCATTACAACAGCACCAAGTAGGAAGATCATCATAACTTTTAATCCTCCTTTCTGTGATCAGACTAATGTTTCTGATCTTTAGATCTGGATACTTGTTACAGAAATTATCCATGTTGGAATGGAAGTTTTTATTCCTCACTCTGTTCAGAATTCCTATCCTATATCAAAGTCGTCATTTTCTAAAGAGTATGCCAGGGTATTTCAAGAAAAAGTAAGCAGCTTATCTTAAGTGGCTTGAGACAAACTCCATCTTCATTCACAGCCTACACCAAAGCCTTCAATACTTGCAAAACTATTGTTAAAAGTGCCAAGTCTAACTGTGATGCAGCTAAATGTAGAAAACTCATCATCTTTGCCAATGGCAGTCATGCTTTCTGGTCCTTCATAAAAACTTTTGAGCATAGCTTTCTCACCCAGATGGTAGCATTACAATATTATGCAAACATAAGACTTATCTGCTGCTGTCATCCTTCCCATCCAACTCCAATATACATGATGAAGGATAATTGCCACCTCTTTTAATTAAAACATTACATTGCATGCCTCCTGTAGGTTTTTGCCAAAAAGATATACATCAGAAGAATCTTGAACATCCTAGATACCAAAAAGGCATTTGTCCTAATGGAATCCCATCTCTTGTGCTGAAAAAAGATGCCATGAACTAACACCTGTTCTTTATCATCTGTTCATTATATTATACTCAGCTGGAATCCACCCTACAGCATGGGTGGATTGGCTGTATATGGAAGTAATCCCATATATCCAGCAAATTCCTAGAAAGGTGATGTCTACCATCAACTTACTACTCTCGTGTCAGTGTTGTCTACAGTAATAGAGAAGGTTATCAATATGAACTACTTTGACATCTGGAGAACTGTCAACTAATGGACTACCATCAGTATGAATTTCACCAATCAAGATTCACAACTGATCTGCTGGCCTACATCACCCACCTTTGAACACACGTGATTGAAAAGTTTAGAGAAATTGTGCTATTGTATTTGACATTTCCAAGGCATTTAATAGGGTCTCACATCAAGGACTTCTCAGTAAATTGCCATCTTATGGTCTGTCTTCTTTCCTTGTAATTGGATTGGCAGTTTTTTCAGGTTGTTCACTGTGTAATGATGGAAGGAGGTGTTCTCTCTTCAGATTTTTCTGTTAATTCAAGCATTCCTCAAAGGTCTTATTTCACCCATCCTCTTCTTTTATATATATATATATATATATATATATATATATAACCTGCTCTCATTGACCTCAAACCCTATTCACAGTTTTGCTAATGAGAGTCCTTGCCGCTCATCTTACTCATACAACAAACTTTGCAGTGCTCACACTTTTCAATTTTTAAGATTGTCTCTCGTAAGTGCACTAAATACTAATCTCCTCACCATTCTTCATTGGAGTGACAACAACTTAGTCACCTTCATTGCTTCCAAAACATAGTTTTATCTGTTTTTTTTCATTAAAAAAGACCTTATTTTTTCTCCACTTTGCTAATTTTCAACTTAAAAATCAAGATCAAATCCCTCTTCTTAGACTGATTTTTATGCCTAGCCTATCCAAGCATCACATCACTCTTATAGCATCTTTGCTTTTTAACAAAATCAGCATCCTTATTTTCATGCAAGGAACTACTCTTCTTCCATTGTATTCCATTCAATCTTGGAATACTTCTGTTACATTTGGGATGACACACACATACCCCTCTAAAATTCTTTATGCAAATCAGAGGAGAGTGGTTTGGTTGATTGATGATTCCTCTCTCATACTTTCTCTCTTCAGCCACAGTCTCATAGATGGTGTGTTTCTGCATTTGTCACTTTTAAAAAGCTGCTGACTCATAGACTCACCAACCTGCTACTTCCAAGGTGTCTTATTCCATTTGTCTCATCTCTGCAGAACAAACTTTCCCATAAAGTATTCCTCAAGGACTACATCCTCCAGCTGTTTAAGAAGAATATTAACAGATTACTTTGCTCCCAGCCTACATGGCATTTTTGTCATGTGGAGGAGGTTCAACCTCCTCCACTCAGTTCTCTACAAGACCATTTTCTCCTCTAGTCCAGTGTCTTGGATTTCTCTATCAAGCTGTCCAGCAATCATTGTTTAGGTCTCCTGTTACTTCTTTTGCCTGGTCGCTTCATCTCCAGCACTCTCCTTCCCACATAGCTTTTGTCTCGCCACATAACATCACCAAACTACCTCACTCTTGATTCTCTAATCTTTTTAGATATTTGGGTTACCTTCATTGTTCCCCTGGTCAATGAGTTTTTGATCTTGTCCAATCTTGTTACACCACTCACAAATCTCAGCATTCTCATTTCAGCAGTGTCCATTCTTTTCTTCCGAGATATTTCCATGATTTATTTCCAATTTCGATGAATTTCATTACTATGTTGAATTTTTGTTGCTAGTTAATATATTGATAAATAAAGTAGAAAAAATTGAGCTCTACTCTCTCTCTTCCCTTATGAATGCCAAAGCAATTTTCTTGTGTAGATATACACAAGAGAAATGTTCTCCCAGATTTAAAAAAAATTAAATAAGAAAATTGTTTCAACTGTGCAGGACAGAGCAGTATACAAACGGTTTCTCCCAAACTGATTCTCCCAAATGGCGCCTGACTGTTATGGCTTTACCACCTGTGCTCAGTGTGGTAGTAAAGAGCATGATAAATTAACAAATCTTGCTCTGCAAAAAAAAAAAAGCTAAATGTGTCAACTGTGACAGAGATCATCCAGTTTACTCTCGTGTTTGCCAGAAGTGGAAAGATGAAATACAAAAAAAAATTAAAACAGAACAAAATATATCAGGATGCAAAAAAGGAATTAACTACCACTACACTTGTTCTGAGATCCTCTTATACTGAGAAGTCGCAGCTAAGAAAATATCAACAGCATTTCAAACACATATGTCTATTCCATCATCTGATAATTTCACCATATCTTAACTTTATGATTGCAAGTGCTTCTCTGTTGAGTGTATCAGTTGTACAAGCTGTTGTCTTACTCCAGAGACAACTCTAAAAATGGGTCCATTCAGTGAGAACCCACATGTCAAAAATTTATGGCAAAGATATCACTTAAAGATAGAGACCCCCCCCACAGAAAAAAATTGATACTTTTTTATCCACTGAAAGTAAATTTAACTGGACAACTGCCCTGAAGCATCAGATGTATTGAATATTTTACTAGAGGAGGAAGAGATGGACCTTGGCTATCCATACTTCCTAAAGACAATTGATAAATATAAACCTGACAAAGATAAGCCCTCAACCTCCCAAAAATGAGAAGTTTATAAAGCCAAAACAAAAGGAAAATTTTTACAATGGAAGTTCATGGGTTTTGCTAGAATATCGATGATATTAAGATTTTGCTGTAGGAACACAAACCTTTCTGTTTCTGTCTGTAGGAAACATACTTAAGACCAAATGAGAACCGTACCTTAAGGAATTTTACTGTTCTATGTAAGGACAGAACCAGAAGTGGTCCTGCTCAAGTAGCTGTAACTCTCCTAGTGGACAGTTATATTCCTTTCCATCATTTGCAGCTTAATACTGCTCTGGAAGCAGTGATTTGCCTGCCCATTGTATTTCTTATTACAGTATGTTCGATTTACCATCAAGTGCTGAGTTAAATGACATTGATCTTGATAACCTTATCTTGCAATTGCTTGAACTCACTTCTGGGTGACTTTAATGGGTACAACATTCTGTGTGGTAGTGCCAACACAAATAGATGAGGTCGTATCATTGAATGAATCCTTGACAATAATGACCTCTCCTTTTTGAACAATAGGCTCAATACGTTCTTCCATATATCTAACTGCTCATACTTTGCAATCAAACTTACAATCTGCTCCCCTTCCATTCTTTCACTGCTCACATGGAATGTTGAAGAGAACATATGAAAGCGATCACTTTCCTGTTCTTTGCACAATTTCTTCACAGGAACCATGTTCTCCTACTTGGATGCTCATATGGAAAAATGGACAGAGCTGACTGGAACCCCTTTTCCATCTTGCAGAATTTATACGGATACAGTTTATCAAACACCTATCAGTGGAACACTAAAATATATAACACTGCATTGTCCAGGCAGCATCAGCCTCCTTTCCAAGAACATCATCTCAATTTCCACTTTATCCAAAGCTTTGGTGGAATCCAGAATGCCAAGTAGCCAAAAAAGATCAACACAGAGCATAGGGTATATTTCATAGATACCCCACCACATCAGATATAATAGCTTGTAAGTGTGCTTGGACCAAAACACATTATGTGAGAATTCAAAGTCAAGAACATCTTGGATCCAATTTACCTCATCAATTAATCTAATGACCAGTGCAAAAATTTATTGGATAAAATTGGGAAAATGAAAGGTAGAACTGTTTATTTACCTTAGACCTTAGAATGGATGTGTTGTTGTTAATCCCAAAGCTATTGCAGACACTTTGGGAGAAAATTTTGCCAGAATCTCAGCAACAGCTTCATATCCTCCTGAATTTTTAATATTGAAAGAGCAACAAGAGGAAGGTTAAATTTTTCTATCAATGGGCTTGAGTCATACAATCAGCCATTTATTAAGGAGGAACTCATTAACCTTCTCATCCTAGTGCAGTAGCGCCTGATGACATCCATTATGAAATGATGAAACATCTACCACAATCTTCTATGGATCTCCTTCTCTTAACATACAACAAAGTACTTGTAGAGGAAGAGTTTCTGGATTCTTGGCATAAGTCAGTTGTCATTGCTATCCCAAAACCAGGAAAGGATCCAACACAAGCAAATAATTGTCAACCTATTGCTCTGACCAGCAGTCTTTATAAGATATTAGAGAAAATGGTTAATGCCAGAGTTTTCTGGTATTAGAAAGCAACAGTCTTCTCTTCAATACACAATGTGGCTTTCTTAGACATTGTTCAACTTTAGACCATTTGGTCTGTTAATAAACTTGTATAAGAGATGCATTCCTGAAGCAAGAACATCTGGTTTCAGTTTTTACTTACATGGAAAAAAAAAATCTTATAACACAGCCTGGAGATATGGCATATTAAATGACCTCTATAACCTATGTCTCAGAGGACACCCTGTATTTATTAAAAACTTTGTCTGGGTGAACTTTCTAAGTCAGAGTGGGAAGTATACTATGTCTGCCATATCATCAAGAAAAGGGTGTTCCCAAAGGCTTTGTCTTTAGTGTGATACTTTTTGCTATCAAAGAGCTTCCTCCCACTGTACAATGCTCTATATATGGATGACTTCACAATTTACTGTCACTCTCATAACCTGAGGGTAATTGAAAGACGACTTCAGCAAACAATTCTTTCTTTTCCTTTCTTTTTCATTTTTGCCAATTGCTCATGTTTCTCTATGGATTCTTTGTAATGGGTTCAGGTTTTCAACAGAAAAAAGTGTCTCTACACTTCTGTCAAAAATGCTCTCTTCATCCAGATCCTGCATTAAGAATGGAACGAACTGTTATTCCAGTAGCAACAGAAGCTAAGTTCTTGGGACTCATCTTTGACAGAAAACTTACATTCTTTGCACAGATTCATTAACTAAGAAAAGTGCAAGAGAGCATTGAATATCCTTTGCACTGTATCTGCTACTGAATGGGGTGGATTGATCTTCATTGCTTCATCTTTATCATGTTCAGTGCTGGATTATAGATCTCAAGTCTGTGGTTCTGTAGGCAGTGTTATGTCCCTATTCTATCTTACGATTTTGTTTATCTTACAAATTGCCTTCGTCTATATTCTTCTAACTTCTACTTTCAAGACATCACCAAAATTTCTACTAATTTCTGAGTTATTCTTCCCCGTAGTATCCCTAGTATTTGTATTTTAACTGCGCCCTTTGGGATATTTAGTTTAGGATATTTTATACATAAACAGAGAAAAAGAACTCAAATATCTGAAAGTGTAACTATTGCAGTCATGACACTATTTCTTGTTACTCAACATTAATTCCTTAAACTTCCCGTTTCTTAACATTAATTTCCCGCGTGATTAGGCACGAATGTTTCTAAGCGGTGCATTGGATTAGCGATATCAGACAACTTTTTTTATCATTAAATAAAAGGTTTATTATTTCTCTAAGCATGGTACATATCAAAATACTCAACTAAATTACTTACACACTAAAATTAGCTTAATACAAGTAGATGGACTATGATTCGACAAAAGTTACTACAATCATGCCGCCACAAAATTTCATACAAAACATGAATTCACTTAACATGGACAAATTAGATTATCACACACTATTAGATTATTCAACTTCAAGTACACTAACAAAATCATTAACTACTCTAGCACATACTTATGACAATTCCGATTCTCTACACATCACACTAGGCATTCAAATTCCTCAGGATACTTGATTACTCAATTCACACTAATCAAACTCAATATTAACAAAACCTTTTACTTCATTAACATATCTATGTCATTAACTTTCCTTTTACAATATAGTAGGCACTCAAGATTCTTAGGACAATTAATTATTCACAAATTATCAACACTAGCTAGCTTACTTTTAACACTCGCTATCAAATTCTAAAGTCCTATTATAATTTGTCCCTAATCACTTTAACAGTTCCGTATTATGACAATGGTACCTATCACAAACAACTTCTAGTTAACATAAGACAAAATTCACAAAACCTTTCTTTAGCTTCACTTACGGGCCTTTACCTTCTACTGAACGAACTTGCATGCATAACTTCTTGCAATTCAGGGCTATATAAACATCGGCGCTGTCGGCTGTACTATCCGAAACGAGGACATCGATATTTTCACAGCTTCCTATGACTTTATGGCATATTTCGCTTTCTACATAGGAATACGGGAATAGCTTTCCCGCTCACCTTCGATTCCTTGTTGTGGCAAGAGGATATAAGCCATATCTCTCCACTCAGGAACACCGTGAAATCCACTCGAAAACCAAACTAAAACCACCGCGACTATCCAAACGTTTCTTCTCCTCTGGCAAAAGGCAAAAAAGGCCTCAAGCCTCCTTGACTATCTAAACGTCTTCCCCAAAAAACCAAAAGGAGTCTACTCCTTGAAAAAGGCCTCGAAGGGGGGGTTACCAACCCTTTTATAGCTGCTTCCCTAACGGCGCCCTTTCTTACTTCTTTTTCCCGCCTCCTACTTGTTTTCCGTCTGTCTACCAATTGGGTAGCATTTTGGCGCCATACGTCATTTTGATCGGCAACTCGCAACGAAGTTTCTATCCGTGTACAGGCCCTAAGCGATATTCCATTATTTCTCTTGTTAGCCTCTATCTTAACCCCTTTCAAATACCTTTCTCAGAATTCTACTTAATGCTTAATCTGTAGCCTCTCACATAGCGTATTCCATGACTCATTCTTTTCCACTTATGTACTTAACTCTTTCATTCTTAATCGCATTACTATATTAATTCTTAGTTAGCTACTTATTTAATACAAATTCCTTGTTTAGTCATAATACATCTTAATACATTCTTTTCTTTTGTTATCTTAACTAAACAATAGACCTTTACAATTTACTCAATTTACACTGGATGCAAGAATATTATATTAATTAAATTATTCCTTTTATGCAGGGGTTTTTATTTATGTTATTTATTTTTCATGTTACACCATGATAACTGAGAATGTTATATTCTCAGGATATCAGGTGTAACAGCAGAATAACCTGCAATGGTTGGACACATCCATCCTCAGGATATATGGATAGCTACTGGTGCCTTTCACACATTGCTCACTCTAAATCTTTGTTGAAGCAAATGAACTGGCGCTATCACTTAGATGGAAACAGTTGTCTCTTAATTATGCTCTGAAGATAGTCTCTTCCAGATCATCTTACATGGACTAGTCTCTTTTCTCTGCATTGGGAAGCCCTATATCACATGTCAGACAGTCAGTAGTGCACTCAGGATTTAATCTTGGAGGGGGCCGAGCACTCAAGATTTAATCTTGGGGGGGGGGGACGAGTTGAGTTGATGATTTGAGAATGCACACTGCATTGCATACGACTTATGACTGAGCATCTGCAGTGATTGCCAATACATGATACCATGATCTCCTCTGGTGGCTCGCCTAGGGCATATGAAGTAGCGCTCAGTCCTCAAGAGCACTACTTCATTTGCCTTGCGTTCACAGTGGCCGGGATTCCCGAGAGCTATAGGGTATTCCCACTTTATGTGGCTGCTAATTCATAAGTAGTATAGAAATAGAAGACACAACATAAATTTTAAAAAATGAATTTTAATTAGGAAATGATTTTTGGAAATTTTTCTAGTGTTTTTTTTTTTTTTTTTTTTTTCTTTTTTTTGGGGGGGGGGCAGGATCCCTTGCCCCCAAATATGACTGTCTGCAGTGGTGCAGACAGTCGTATGTCTTTTTGGTGTGTGTGTGTATTAAAGAGACAATGCAAGCTGTTCGCCTGAATGTTGACAACATTGCCTACAGCAGACATAACATCAACTCTCCATTTCAGGTTTGCACTCCTACAACTACAACTTCCTACATCCTACAACTTCTCACTTCATCATCTACCTGTGTTTAATGCACACAGAGGTAGCCCACTCTAATTTTTTGTCCATTTACTGATGGCTAAAGAACTGGCATCTATGTTGGCTCTGCTGCTGTTTCCTGACATTACTATGTCCAACCAGTCCCACCTAATTGCAGTAACTATATAGCAGAGTTGCATGCCATTCAGCTTGCACTTGTACATATAAAAGAAAATCACTACCAAAAGTGCATAATTTATAGATTCATTGAAAACTCTACAGGCTATCTCCTCTCCTATGTATAATCCACATCCAGTTCTGCGTGAGGTGTTACACCTGTTATACAAAATGAAAACCTTTAATTTTGATGTTTGGTTGGGCTGGATTCCCAGCTCATTGAAATTAAGGGAAATGAGACTACAGCTGCTAGACCAGCTCATACTTTTTCAACATACTGTTTAACACTACCATATTCAGACACTTTATAATATCAAAATTAATTGTCCAATGGCAGATGTAATTTTACATCGCCGAAATTAAGCTATATGGCTCTTTCTTTAGTAATTACTTTTATGCACCGACTAAGAGTTCACTTATGAAAAATACATTTCTCTAACATTTGATTTCTTTAGCACTGAATGACAGTTTTTGCTCTCTTAATGGCAGGAAGCATTGAGAAACATATTACATGACAGGCCCGAAATTAAGCATTGGTATTCTAGTCAACGTAGAAAAAAAAAAGAGAATCCCTCTGTACAAGCAGTTGTATGTTAAGTTAAAACTATTGGGCTGAAATGATAAATTATTATGATACAATATTAGATATATGAAGAGCCAAAGGCTTCAATTCGGCGACATATAACTTGTTTAAGTTAAGGGATATTACATCCCATATAGTTTCTCAGCCGAATAAGAAACTCAAAGAGTTTCGTGCCGAATATAGTAGAAACTATGTAAAGTTCGGCGATTCCAAGCGTAAGCAAAATACCTGGATACTGCCGCAACTGACCCTAAAGGTAGTGCAAGCTGAGGCAACTCGTGTCAAAGGTGGAGCAAGCTCCGATCACTATTCTTGATATTTACCCATAATGTGAACTTAGCTCCTAGGAGCTGTATTATTGTTCGACATTATGAGAGAAGGTCACTACCCAGACCGGTTTCAACCTTTATTGAGGTAGAATGGGAGTTCATGCCTTTCATCACTGGCCTCTTTAGATTTAAAAAAAAAGTTGTGCTGAGAGTCAGCCTGATAGTGAGAGAGGAGAGGAAAGGTAGAGTGGATAGTAGTAGATAGTTAAAAGAGGCCTCAGTCGATCTACTTGGCCTGACTTAAATGCCAGCACCAAGCAGATCTCCGACATCATCTCCCTCCATCCGTTCTCCTCCGCGTTCTCCGGCCAGCCACCTCTTCAGATGTCTGGCCGATGAAAGAAGTGAAAAGACAAATGCAGGAAGACACACATAAATTGAAAATCAAAAGAACTAAGATTCACATAAACAGAAACGACAAAGGAGCTAGAATACACATAAACAGAACAACAAAAGTCACTGAATTAACAGAAAAGTACTGCAAGAACGGGGGAAGAGCCTGGCCCGAGTGATGCAGCCCGCAAGGAGCTGCACCGCCTCGCTGTAAGCCTTCGCCGCTCGGGTTCTCAGGTCTGCCCCCTCCTATTTGGATTAAGCCTGAACATACAGAAACAGAACCAAGAAACTTAGAAGGGTTTTTTTTTTTATTTTTTTTTATTATTATTATGCCATATTTGCCCTGCTATCTCTTACCGCTTCCTCATAGTCTTTTACCATGTTTTCCATCACTGTGAGTACGTGTACTAACTCTTCATCATTAAGTTGCCATATTCTCTTCAAGCATTCATTCCATTCCGCTCGGTCGTAAGTGACTTTCCCAAACTTGAGCCATATTCTATGACTCTCTAGCTCACCTTCACATTGCAAACCCACGTCTCCCTTTTCCTGTACTGCTGTGTGGACTTTGTTTTTTATCTCGGGTTTATTCCTAAGATAGAATAGGATTCGTTTTGTTACATTCGAATATTCATATCGGGGGTCTTTTCTTTTTACCGGTTTTGTAATGGGGTGAGAAGAACCGGTGTTTGAATCTACTGGTAAATTTCTTTTTTCAAATTCCCTCATTATCCCTGAGTATCTCTTTTCCAGATCTACTCGTGTCAGCGACTTCAATGTGTCGCATAAGTGTTGTTTTTCTTCCTCTGTTAAGTCCAGGTGACCGTCCAGTTGCTGGGGCTCGACCTTGGTTATATCTTTTACATAGAGTTCTCCCCATATGAGTCTATTGCTCCTCTTAAAGAACAAGAAAGTTGGCTCTCCTTTTGTGGTCATTATCTGAAATAGTTTTTCTGCCGTTTTAGGAGATCCCTTAAAGTTCTGCAGAATGACAGAGCCATTTGGAGTCTTGCTTTTAACAGAGTCTGTTCCTTCCTTAATTTCTGGATTGTTTCCTTGCTCTCTGTCTTCTTCTTATGATGAGGTTTCTTCCTCATTTTCTGAGTTGTTTCGCGATATTATCTCATTTCCTTCCTCATCCTCATCTGAACTTGAGGCTTCTATTTGGCTTTCAGTGTCCTGTTTATTTCGTTTCATTTCTCCTTCTTCTTCCGGCGCGATGGGTCGTTTAGTTGTACTGGTGTTGATTTCCATTTCCTCTGTTTCTGTGCTGTCATTGTTGCCTTCCGATTTCTTAGTGTTCTGTTTCTTTTTCTTCCTAATTCTCCCTTCTGCGTTCCTCCCAGTTATTGCCCGATTTCCTAATGTAGTCGTTGCGATAGCTGGCGGTTGGAGGGCTGGAAACTCTTCTGGTTCAGTTGTTTGTGGTTCCTTTACTGTTTGGCCGGTAGCTCGAGAGTCCTGTGTTGTGAGCTTAGGAAGGGCTACTGCCACAGGTATTATGGCGCCTCCTGCTCTTTCTGCAAGGGTCCTATTAGGACAAATGTCTATTTTATGGGATATGTTCCCACATTTACGGCATGGTGACTCACATTGATTCAATGTGTGTTCTGTCGATAAGCAGTTGCGGCATGTGTTGTTTTTCGGGCAGTGAGCGCTAAGGTGACCCAAAGCGGTGCACCGAAAACATTGTTTTCTTACGCCTGGATAATTGACTATTACTCTTGCTGAGCCTAAAAAAATCAAGTTGGGAATCTCGGTTTTCATCTCGATTGAAATGCTCACTTCCCCTGATTTCCACTCAGGGATATCCGCGTCTTGTCCGATTGTTACGTTTCGGACAGTCCCCCACTTGGAGAAAATGGTTTTAATGATTTCCTCCCCTTTCTCTAGATATTCGAGTGGAAACCTGTCAATTATTACGGATTTTAAAATACTCCCGACTAGAAAGGGTAGGTATTTTTTCCTTTCACATTCTACGCCTTTAAGGAGCGTTTCTCTTGTTTCTATGTTGTTTGTTACTATTTGGAATCTACCCCCCCCCCCCCGTAAGGGGTAAGCCCGTAAATACTTTCTGCTTTGACGACTTTGAGAAGAGCTCTCACAAACGTCGCTTTGTCGATGTTTGGGTCAATTTCGATCCTGAGAGTACGAACTCTTGGCAAGAATTTCGACATTGTTTGAAAGCAAATACCTTATGAACGGAATAGCAAATTTCAGTCCCCGAAAGGAAATACCCTAAAACGGACCTGCAACGATTGGAACGAGGCCGCAAAAAAAGGTAAAAACCAACAAAAGAGAAACTAGAAGGGTTCTTACCAAACAATACTGGAATAGGAGCTCTCTCTCGGGATCTGGTAACTGGCAACTGGAATCCAAAAGAAGACTGGAACATGGAGGTTTCTCTCGGGGCCGTCTCATCAGTGAGTAGGCAGACCTAGTTAATATCAAGTTTGTAGCGAACAGAACTTACAACCCTTCTACGAGTTTTGCCATGAGGTGTCCTAATAAATTATTAGATATATGAAGAGCCAAAGGCTTCAATTCGGCGACATATAACTTGTTTAAGTTAAGGGATATTACATCCCATATAGTTTCTCAGCCGAATAAGAAACTCAAAGAGTTTCGTGCCGAATATAGTAGAAACTATGTAAGAAACTCTTTGAGTTTCTTATTCGGCTGAGAAACTATATGGGATGTAATATCCCTTAACTTAAACAAGTTATATGTCGCCGAATTGAAGCCTTTGGCTCTTCATATATCTAATAATTTATTAGGACACCTCATGGCAAAACTCGTAGAAGGGTTGTAAGTTCTGTTCGCTACAAACTTGATATTAACTAGGTCTGCCTACTCACTGATGAGACCTCAATAAAGGTTGAAACCGGTCTGGGTAGTGACCTTCTCTCATAATGTCGAACAATAATACAGCTCCTAGGAGCTAAGTTCACATTATGGGTAAATATCAAGAATAGTGATCGGAGCTTGCTCCACCTTTGACACGAGTTGCCTCAGCTTGCACTACCTTTAGGGTCAGTTGCGGCAGTATCCAGGTATTTTGCTTACGCTTGGAATCGCCGAACTTTACATAGTTTCTACTATATTCGGCACGAAACTCTTTGAGTTTCTTATTCGGCTGAGAAACTATATGGGATGTAATATCCCTTAACTTAAACAAATGATACAATATATTTAACACAATTGAGTATAACAGTTTTCCAAACTTTTGGGATATGCTCCTCATAGGTCACAGTCATCTTATACATATTTACTGAATGAGAACAGAAACTATTCCATTCTGAGTCAAGCTCGATTTGTGCAGTTTGATGAGCCAGATGTGGTCTTGATGTTTAGAAATACATTTGTAAACTGCTCTTCCTGTTTGTCCACAGTATGACTGATTGTATGAACACGGGGCTTGGTATACTCCAGGTAGCATCATTGTTGAGAGTTTATCGTTTGGAGAGGGTAACAGATTATGAATTTGTTAATGGGTTTGAAGGCAGCGATAAATTGATATTTTTTTTATTATTTTTGCAACTTGTTCCAAACACATCTTTGAATGGAGTTCTGTGTAGTTCTACTTCTTCTCTTGGATGTTGTCTTGGAGTGGTGTTAACCATTTTTTGTGTTGTTTTCCGTTATATAATCCATTTAGTACAACAGTTTAATGGTTTTCAATTCCTGTTTGAGCAGCCCTTCAGAAGAACCAATCCTGTGTGCTCTTGTCACTAAGGATTTTATGATGCCATATTTCTGAAAAGGGTGGTGTGCTGATGTATTCTAAATATATAGTGTCCTGTGAAGGTCAGTTTTAGGTAGAGAGTAGTGAAAAGCAAGAATATATAGAATATAGCTGAGACTTAGATTAAACAAATTCATCAGAAGTACTGCCAATTCTCTTGCACATCCTTTGTAGCACATGGATTGACATGCCATCTAGTTTACTGTTGTATTCAGATTAATATTTTTCAATATGCCGAACACCTCCAGTTGTCTACCTCAATTTTCACATCACTTGTCTGAGCAAAATCTTCACCTGGATGATATATCCTCATAAAGCGATCGCTTAGTAACCCAATATTTCTTCTGCATTTATCACCTTCCTACCATCAGTATTGATTAAAGTTATATCCTTCCATAAACATTCTTCTGCTTACTCGCTACATAGTGAAATAATTTTGGATTTACTTTGGCCTGCTTAGATAATTTTCTCTCATAATCTGATTAAACCTCTGTATCCAAAGCCTTTGTGGAACCCTAAGTGCCGAACAGCCAAAACAGATCTAGACAGAGCATGGGGTATATTTTGTAGATGCCCTTCTGCATCAAATGCCATAACTTTCATATATGCTCAGGCCAGAGCATGTTATGTTAGACGTCAGAGTCAAGCAATCTTGGATCCAGTTTACGTCATCTGTGCAAAAATTGTATGGGATAAAATCCAGAAAATGAATGGTAGATATAGATCACACTATTTGTCTACCTTGGAACATATTGGATATGCTGTTGCTGAACCGAAAGCCATTGCAGACACAACGAATTTTGCTAGAATTTCTACAACAGCTTCATCTCCTTTTGAGCTTTTAATATTGAAAGAAAAACAAGAGAACCACAGCCCCAACTTTCTAAAAATGGGCTAGAACTGTACAATTGGCCATTCTTTAAGGAGGAACTAAAAAGAGCTCTATTACCTCCTTTTTGCTTTTTATTAATGCATTTTTTTAAAGTTTCCCTTTAAGGTTTCATTTTAAAATTCACTAATAAAAAGCGAACATACTGTCTCTTGGACAGTGGCAGTATTCTTTTAAGGCAATTCTGATGCCAAGGATTGTATTCTCATAAGCTCTCGGGTCAAATTTTACAAAACTTTCATAAGTTTCTACAAACATTCAACTATGAAGTAATGCTGAATCTTTAATATCCACTTTTCTATGTAATTCTATGTACATCTCCGGAATGAAGCTGTATGGCTCTTCCTTTAGTAATTACATTTACGCACCGACTGAGAGTTCTTACGAAAAATACATTTCTCTAACATTTGATTTCTTTAGCACTGAATGAGAGTTTTTGCTCTCTTAAAGTTTCTGCCTGGTCTCTGAAGAGAACCACCCAGTTCGAAACAGCTATCAGGCCTGTGAAACCTTTAAAAAATGCGCTAATAAAAGGTGAACATATGGGTGCTTGGACAGTGGTCATGTTCTTTTAAGTAGTGCAAGCTAAGGCAACTCCGATGCCGAAGATTATATTCTCATAAGTTCTCAGATCAAATTTTATGAAACTTTCATAAGTTTCTACAAACACTCGGCTATGAAATAATGCTGGATCTTCAATATCCACTTTTCTCTGTAACAAAATTATCAGAAACAGTTAACATAGAATATTTGAAAAGGACTAACAGTGGCGATTGCATATGATTGATGTTATTATTATTATTAGCATTATTATACAGTGTGTCTCCATAAAGACAGAAGACTCATCAGAGACCCATGGTAACCATTATTCATGCAGTAGCTATCATATCTCTCCTTAAACTCATTCACTGCCCTGCCAGGACACAGTCAACTACTTCTGGCAATCCACTCCACATTCACCATTCATCAGTCTCCAAGCATAAATTTTCTTTTGTGTCAATCTTATATAGAGTCCCTTTAGTAATCTATAAGTTTCTATCGTGCCCCATCTCCTCTGCCTTTCAATCTACACACCTTCATTCTCTCCTCATAAGGAGCATTTCACAGACCTGTCACCAGCTTAGTCACTCCTCTCTGCCATCTTCTGATTCCCAAGAAATTCTAGTGATCAAATCTGTGCTCAGTAGTCAAGATGCAGCCAAATCATAGCCTTATAAAGAGGAATAATAACTCTACATCTTTGTTTGTCATAATGTATGTATTATGATGGCTAGCTACTTGATCTGAGAAGAGCATCCTAGATCTACATGCATCAGGTATTTGTCAAAAGATGGCCAAACCTGATGTGGGATCGTGTCTTGTTTCTTGTGGGTTTTTTTTAACATTTTTTTGTGACAAATGGTTGTGGAATGGAGATATCTCACTGTATGCATTGGTTTTCTGTAGGCTGTGAATAGCCTAGCTTGTTTTGTCTGGAGGCTTTCAGAAAGCATCTTAAAAAAAAGGCAGGTGCCCATTGTTTTCTAATCCAATAGTGAACTTAATTCAGGAATGAATGTTGTTAAGATGAACAACAGTCTTGTAGATGTTTTGCAGAGCCAAGCCATATGATGATATATGGCTTGGCCATATATGTAATAACTTCTTGGTGGAACATCTACAGTTCCACCAAGAAGTTAGCTAAAAGCAGAGAAAGTGCAAGCCTATTGATAGGCCTTCTTTCTAAAATTTTCTGAAATTGGAAGGATATGTTGATGCAGTGTTCAGATAAACAGTGTCTGGTGGAAATAGTTCTTGTTGTAGGCCTGTAGTTTCTGTACATTGGTGAACAGGTTGATGATGATGTCCAAACTTTCTAGTAGGTCAGAAGATTTTAATTTAGAATCCTTCATTTTTTTCAATAAATTGCACTATGTTTCTGATATAGTTGTCTTTCTTGCCTTTAAGTGGGACTATCAGTTGTGCAAGATATTTGGGGAGAAGAGAGGTGGACAAATATTTGACATCCACTATGGGTCATCACAGTGGTATGTCTTGTCTATGTATCTTAGGAGGTTCAAAATTCTGGGAACTAAAGTGTATGCTATGTCTAGATGTGAGACATTTCTTGGTACTTCAGGCCAGTTAAAACGAGTAATTAAATTGTTCATGTTTTGTGTGTGTGAAAGTGGGGTCACAGTCAAGTAGAATTTGTAGATGGTATTATTGAGTATGTTTTACAATTTTTCAACATGTTCGCAACTTCCATTCCATGGCATTACCTTTGTCCATATTTAATATTACAATGTTCTTGGAGCACCAACCATTTTTTTTTTTTTAGGATATTTCTGCATGGCTTTAAGTAGTATGGCTGCTATTTGAATGCAGGTTACATCTACAGCATATTGTGATAATTTCTTTAGTCCTATCTCAAGGAGATGAGATCTTGTGCATATAGAATTTGCTACTTGGGATGCTGCCAGTCAGGAGAAATGCACATCAAAGACATGGAGAAAAAACAAATTAGGACTAGCAGTGCATACAACAGAGAAAAAATATCGAATACTATACACCATACAAAAATGGAATACATTGACTTGGAAATGTTTTTAAAAAGCCTACAACAGGGTTGGTCATATTTCATCAAAAACCTGACATGCAGATCTTGGACACTCTTCTCTTCACATAGCTAGTAATCGTAATACATGAATCGTGCACACTTGCCATTGTTAATCATTTTTCAAATATTCTATATTACTGGTACCATCATCAATTTGCTTAATGTATAATTTTTCACTCTCCTCATGAAGTGAATTATAATTGTATATGAAATTAGTAGAGGTTTAAACCTCTACTAGTTTAAATCAGTAATTGATCAACAAACCATCTCCATTTGAATTTATACTGCACTTAAATATTTGACATTAGGATAACTCATTATGAAGTTAATTCTGTTTAGTATTAAAAATAAGTAACTAAATTATCTGATGTATATTCTTGTTTTTCAAAGTTTGCTTGTGAAGGATCATATTACCAAGACCCAGGAAGATACTGAGGTTGAATCAGTGTAGAAGTAATTTTCCCTCTACAAATAGTAAAATGGTGTATCACATATTATTAAAATACCCTAGATGAGAGAAGGTTGTAGAAACTTTTTTCAGTTGTTCTGAACTAGCATTAACTTCGTATTTAGCTGTATAAATTCTGAATGGAGACTGTTTGTTGATCAGTTCTTTTATTGAGTTTAAAACATCTACTAGTTTTGTGTACATTGTAGTTCACTTCATCAAAGGAAAAAATTACAATAATTTGAGTTAAGCAATAAGCAAATTACTATACTTCCAAATCAAGTGAGAAAATTTCCTATAAATAATCGAAGGATTTTTCATCACCCAAAGTGAGTTGGTAACATTTAACTGTAACTTTATGGAAATAGATAGGCAGTGTCCATCTCTCACCATTCCCAAGATCAGTTCCCATGAGATGCAAGATAAGAAGTGATGTTCATATTCCAATTTATTTATTTGTATTTATTTCTACATGTTTATGGCCTAGTTAGCATGAAAACCAATAATATGTAAGTAAGGATTTTTATTCAACAAACTTGCAATTAAGCAGTCTTAATGAAATTATAAAATATAAAATCTTGTATCCTACCAATTCCATTGGCAAACAAGTTTATTCATTGATCATCAGGTTGTTGATATTTTATCATGAGACAGCCATTGAGTTACCAGGCTTGTCGTGGGAAGTTTCAACTATTAATACACTGCATATAATACTGCACTTTGTACTCATTCACCATTTCTACTCAGCAAATTTCTCTGGCAATGCATTTCACTTTAAAAAAAAAAAAAATCCTACTTTTCCTTTCAAAACATTCTCCATATGCAAATTCTAGAGATGGTTCTCCCCCCCCTTTTTTTTTCCCACTCTGATCTCATCGATTTGGTGAAACCTTTCATTTATTTATGTTTCATATCAGCTCCTCTGTTGTTCTTGCCAGCTTTCAAGATCTGATGGTATTCAGTTCACTCTGGAATTTTTCTGGAATCTTCTCATCACTCTCAAACAAAAAGGACCAACCTGCACACCATATACAAAGCTTTCTCTAGTTATGGTCAGTTATACTATCTGGTCACATGTTTAAAATATTGTCCTGTTCTAGGTAGGTGAGCAATCATGTAAATGTTTAGTTGCAGCTAATACAGCTAATATTCCTCCTAGACTACCATGTATTTGTAAAAATTACAGTTGAGAAAAATAAAAATCGCATTCTGGTTTGACATTCCTTCTACCTTCAGAAAACGATACTACATGTGCAAGGCACAAGAAAACAATTCAATTAATTGTTTTCTTGTGCCTTGCACATGTAGTATTTTCTACTATGGCCATAATTTTTTGGTTTTGAGTGCTTTAGACATATAGCTGAATTCCAGTTAATAAGACATTTCATATTACAAAAGCACAGAGTTCCAGTTTATTTTAGTTTATTTTATAATGTTGCTCCTGTCCACGAAAGGTTATTTCCAAACTTATAGTACATTTGGTACCATGGGTGGGCTAAGGATTTTTTTTTTAATTTTTTGTATTTTTAAAATTTATTTTTTATATAGTCCAGAAATCCTGCTGTGGAGACCAAACTTGGAACTTTTTCAAGGCTCTTCAGACCTCCAATAAGCAGGATAATTAGCTCTTATTAGCTTACCTTGGTCACATATGTTTAAAATATTGTTCTGTTCCATTTTGGTTGAGCAATCATGTACATGTATAGACCTGAGACTTTATCTGGAAAAAACATTTAGAGCAGTGCTTCCCAAACTTCTGGATGTCAGGGTCCCCTTTGCAAAATTAAAATATTTCACGCCCCCCCCTCGAAAAAAAATCTTGTAATAGAGAGCTATATTATTATAATATTTATCGTATTTATATTCAATACAAAACATACACAGCGAATATTGCAAAAATCAAATGCATATATTACATTTTTTGCCTCTTACCGTTTGGTTCTGAAGACGATGCGGGCTGTTCTGGTAAAATATGAAATACTGTCCTTTTTTTTTTGAGTCTGTTTCTGCTGCTTCTGATTGTTTGCGGGAATTTTTTTAATTTTTTATCAGCCACTTATCCATCTCAGGGTTAAATTTTTTAACGTAGAATAGATCAAATATCACCACTTACTGATACTGGCATAGCACAGACTGATAACATGAAATTAGTGAATATTACCTGAATAAGGGAATCCCTGGACCAGGAACATTTTTCTCTTTTGTGACTTTTCTCCCTTTAAGGTAATTAAGCCTAACACGAAACAGACAGCAAAGGCAGGTTATTAAAACGTGCATATGATTGGTGCGGTATTAACAAAAGATCGTGCAACCGAAAGATAAAATCATAGCTGGAAATGCTAACGCTCTTCAACCGAATTCCATATGTGAAACTGCCATAACATTCATTATATATATATTACTTAGTTTTAACACTTTTACAAATTTTAACATGTTCGGTTGAATTTTATTGCTACCTTGGGAAATCGAACTCACACACATCTAATTAATAACAATAGTTTTTAGTTAGATACTGTGTTTTCCCATGCAACATATGGTTTTGTTTCAGTCTATACAGCATAGTTTCTGTATGAGGGGACATGTGATTCATTAATTAGTGTGTTTTTATCCCAGTTGTCTCTAATTGCATTATTTGTTGAGAAATATATTACACAGACTCCTCATACCGTATTCACTGGCATAATAAAAGTACTTGTTTTTATTGCCTCTGCAGTATAGTAGCTGCAAGGGAGTTACTATCTCCCCACATGAACTTAAGCTTTTTTCTTGTGTGAAGTATATGCAAAACTTTTATTGGTAACAGAAAACTAGTTCGGATGACAGTGATAATATAAAACAAGTTTTGATATGTATATAAAGTTAATATCAACAGTCCCTGATTACGAACGTGTGATGAAAGGGACAGGAAGATTTGGAGCTTCCCTGGAGAGCATTCGAAGTAAATACAATTAACCAGTGCTTTGAAATGAAACATATAAATAAGCAATATTTACTAATATTCATCATCTTCTTCTTCTTCGTCCGTGATCTCTTATGCTTTTAAGCGTCGAGATTTTGCCAAAGAGATTTCCATGTCGTCCTGTCCAAGGTTTGTTGTTTTGCTTTTTTCCAGTTAATTCCCTTCTTTTCCAATTTTTCTTTAATTTCCTTTTGCCAACCTTTCCTTGGTCTTCCTATGTTTCTTTTTCCTATTTTCTGGCTTTCGTATACAGTTTTTGCTATTCTTCCTTCTTCCATTCGATTGAGATGTCAAAACCATCTCATTTGGGCTTGTGTTATGAATTGATTCAGAGGTACAACTTGAAGGCTGTCTCTTATGGTTTGATTTCTTATTCGGTCTAGTCTTGTTTTTTGTGCCACTTTCCCGAGATATTTCATTTCGATTGTTTGTAGTTTATTTGTGCTTCCTGTTGTTAAACACCAAGACTCACAACTGTATGTTAATGTTGGTAGAAACACTGAACGGTACACCGCCATTTCGGTATTTTGGGTGACTTCTTTCTTATCTAGGAGTGAGCCTTTCATTGCATAGAATAGCTTTGTTCCCCCTCTTATCCTGTTCTTAATTTCTGTGTCTAGTCTACCATCTCCTTGTATATATAATCCCAAGTATTTAAAGGAGTGGACTTGTTCCAGTTGGTGATTCTCTATTTTTATTATGTGTTTTTGTTGGTTTCTAGATTTGATCATTGTTTTAGTTTTATTTATATTTATGGTCATATTCCTTTTCTTTGTTTCTTCATACCAAATGTTGATATTGTACTGCAGATCTTCAGCTGTATTTGCTAGAATCTCTACATCATCTGCAAAAGCCATATGTGAAATCCTGGTTTCTTTCAGTTTCCTGTATCCTAAGTGGAATTTTTTTGTTTTTGTTTGGCATGCCTTTAAAATTTCATCCATTACTACGATGAAGAGAAGAGGGCTGAGGATACAGCCTTGCCTCACTCCTACATTTGTTTCAAATTCTTTTGATCTATTATTACTGGTTCTTACATAATTTCTATTACTTTTGTAGAGGCTTTGTATGGCTGCTATTAAGTTATCTTGTATCTTGTTTTTCTTTAATGTTTGCCATATTAAGTGTCTGGGAACTCGGTCAAAGGCCTTTTCAAAATCTATAAAACATGAATGTAGTTCTTTTCCATATTCCAATGTTTTCTCTGATATTTGTCTAAGACTGAAGATAAGATCCTGTATGCTTCTATTTTTTCGAAAGCCATATTGCATTTCATCCAGTGTGTCCTCTATTTGATTCCTAAGCCTTGCTTCTAAAATGCGGGTATATAATTTTCCTGGAACGCTTAAAAGCGAAATTCCGCTATGGTTTTCACATTTGCGGTTGTCTCCTTTCTTAAATATAGGGATTATTATAGCTACTTCCCAGTCTTTGGGAATAATTTTCTTTTTCCATACAACATTGAATAGGGTAAAAGAAATTTTATGGCTTTCGTTCCTAAATTCTTTACCATTTCTGGTGTTATTTGGTCATGGCCTGCTGATTTGCCCAGTTTTATTTTATTTATTGCTGCTAACAGTTCATTTGCATGAATTTCTTCACTCTGATCTTCTATTTTGCTTGTGTGTCTTGCTCTTAGGGTTCTATTTTTTCTGTGTCCTGCATCTTCCAATAATTCTTGAAAGTACTGTTTCCATCTTTCCATGATGTCTTCGGAATTTGTGAGTAACTTTCCATCCTTATTTTTGATAAACTTTATGGGGCATTCTTTCTCTGACCTCATTCTTCTTAAAACATTATAGAAGAGCTTTTGGTTTCCTTTAAAATTTTGTTCTAAAGTATGTCCGAAGTCTTCCCAGCATTTTCTTTTCTCTGCTTTCACTAAGGTTTTAACTTTATTTCTTTGGTTGTTGTATAGTTCTCTATCAACCTGCAGCTTTGATGTTATATATCTCTTCCATAATTGCTTTTTCTTTTTAATTTCTTCTTTTAGTTCTTCAGTTCACCAGGGTGTTTTATGTTTCTTCTGTTTATTATTTAATGATACACCACAAATTTCTTTGCTTGTTTCTAGAAGAAGTGTTTTGAACCTGTACCATAGGTTTTCTACATCTTGGTCTTCATATATCTCTTTTTCTACTTCTTTCATCTTCTCTTCTATTTTACTTTTATACTCAATGGCTGTTTCTTCTTTCTTTAGTTTGTAGTTCTTTATCTTAACATTTATTTCCTTGCTACTTTTTCTACATTTTTCAACTTTTATTTTATGGATTGTTTCCAATACTAATAAGTAGTGGTCACTGCCTATTTCAGGACCTCTGTAGACTCTTGCATTTTTTGTATACTTCCAGTATGATTTGCTTATGATGGCGTAGTCGATTATAGATTTTTCGTTTCTATTGGGCTCTTCCCTGGTAAACTTATGGATTTCTTTATGCTTGAACATAGTATTCGCTATTACTAAATTATTTGTAAGGCAAAGATTTATTATTCTTTCTCCATTATTATTCCGGTTTGTTTCTCCTTGTGATCCCAACACTTGTTTCGTTTCTTCATCTACTTGATTCCCTACCCGGCCATTAAGGTCTCCTAGTAGGTGATATGCCCTTGAACTTCTTCAATTGTTTTTTTGTAAGAGTTCGAAGAATTCATCTTTAATTTCTTTATTGGCATTATCGTTTCGGCCATATTCAACAATTACAGTGAATACTTGGTTGTCTGATTTAAAATCTATAGTGATTGTCAACAACCTTTCGTTTATTAGTTGCCATTTAGTAATATATTCTTTGAGATCTGGTTTAATTATGCAAGCTACCCCTTGTTTTCTCCATTCTCTTGGGTTTACCCCTGAATAGAAAAGTATATACACCCATCTTTCATTTTCTGGCAGCCTTGACCTTTCTTTTTTGTTTCTGTGCCTGCTAGCAAATCCAATCTTGATTTTTTAAATTCATCAATTAATTCGTTTTCTTTTCCATGTAGAGTTTTAAAGTTCCATGTTCCGTATCTCATGTACCTTTTTCCTCGCTTTGTCGTTAACCATTTAGGCAGTTCGGCTATCTCTTTGTTATTTCTTTTAATGAGTGAAATTTTAAGGTGTGCAGGGGATTAGCCTTCAGCACCCGAGTCTGGTGGTGCGGCTGCCGCCTTCGAGTCCCCCAGACCGGCCTATGAGGGAAGTGCTATCCTGTTGGTCCACGGGAGGTATTTTATTTCCCTCCTACCCTTCATAGTAAACTATGACGAGCATTCCCTGATCCGCCACCAGGGGACGCGCCCGATGGGGGTTTATGCAGGAAGCAAAGTTTGTGAACCAACACCAATGTGTGAATTTTTCCATTAAAATATAAAAAATAACAAAAAAGAAATAATAAAAGTTAAATACGTTTCTTTTAAAATAAAAAAACTACTTAGTCTTAAAACATTTTAAATTTATTTTCATTATTTCACGGCCCCCCTCAACAAAACCTATGGGCCGCGGCCCACAGTTTGGGAAGCGCTGATTTAGAGCATTTAATTCTTGAATATCATTGATATGTCCTACATGAAGTACAACCATGCAATATGTGCAAAACAAAGGTTAAATTTATGGATCATCAATTTAATGATATGTCTTCAAGGGTTGTTCAGGCTATTATGAAAACACTGCTTGATTAAGTTTACATTATTATTAATCTCCTATCAGCAATTTCCCTCCAAATTAATCTATTCTTAGTACTCCAGTATTTCATATCTAACATTTTGTTCTTTTAATCCCTTAACATACAAAGATGTCTGTGACACGTTCTTTTGTTTATTGCACCAAAATTGATTTTCAATTTTGGTTTCACATATAAATACAACCGAATATAGATGCTAGACAATCTTGTGCCTATTTCCTTTCAGCCGAGAAAAGTTGCCAACGTCATGTATCGGCTATTTCATTTGCGTTTGCACAAATTCATCATTATTTTTCAAATAATGATGAATTTGATCCAGCAAATCACCCTCGTCCAAAAAATTGGCAGAAAAACGACCGCTTTCTGATTTTTAATTGGTACGTTAAGGGGTTAAGGCACTTATGACTGAATCAATCTCCCTAGACCAGTGATGGCAAACCTATGACACACATGTCAGCACTGACACACTTGAGGGTTTCAGGTGACACACCTTGGATGTTGAAAAATATTGGTATTCTGATGAAAAAAGTAATTTCAATAATTTCAGTTTATTAAATTAATTGTATAATATGAATTCATAGATTGTATATCAATGTCCTATTAAATAAATAGCCTAATATGATATAAGTTACCATCTATGATTAAGTAGTTAAATTTATAATGCATGTATGCAAGTGGCACATCAACAACGTCAATATTTTAAAAAAAAAAAAAAAAAAAAAAAAAAAAAAAAGATGTTTGACACACCTGGGTAAAAAGGTTCGCCATCACTGCCTAGACCTTGGTCTTCCTCTGAGTTTTTCTTGCCACCTTGGCATCAAGCACATGTTTTACTAACCTTTCTTCTTCCATTCTGGTTAAGTGACCATACCACTTTGGATTGACTGTGCTTGCACATTCCTGAAATGATAACAATATCAAGTTTCTTCCTAATTTCTCCATTTTTAATATGATTCTGCCATTGATGCCATCTATTCAGTCTCCAAATTTTTACAGGACTCTCATATCCATGGTCTCTAATCTTTTAAAGTGCTTTGTTTCTAACCCAGCTCTCAGATCCATAACTTTAAACTGGTTTATGTACTGCTAGTTGAGTGTTTTGGCTAATTTCTGTCTTATTCCATATAAATTTATTCACCTGGCACCCTACCATATCAGCTTTGCTTATTTTTTTGTCAATTTCCACATTTAATTTCCTGTCATCACCTAAAGCTATGCTTGAAATAGCTGAAATATTTTATTTGTTTTATAGTTTTAGCACCTCTGTGGCACAATTGGAAGAATGACTGTACATTGCACCCTTCGATTTGAAAAGGCCTAAGTTCGAATATTGTCGTGATGAGAGGAATCTTTATATGGGTTTTTTTTTTCAATTGAAGGTGAGTTAGCCAATCTCATACAGAAGTAGCAAAGTTTTTTCTCCTGGAAACTCAGGTTTTTCATCCCGCATAACAGACAAATCCGCCTTGAAAACATGTGCAATTTACAGACAAAAATACTAGTGGTGGTGGACAGTAGATGGCATTGGTATAGATCAGTGGTTCTTAACCTTTTTACTGGCCCACACCCCAGTGAACTTCAATTTACATTCTCACACCCCATTGAAAAATGTGTTTTTTATTTGTTAGAAAAGAAAATTTATTGAAAAATACATATATGTATCAAACATAAAATCAAAATAACATATCAATTTTTAGTGACTAATTTGTTGCTTTTTCATAATAATATTTTGAAAGCGAGGTTCCTTTTTCGAAAGGGCTACTCGCATATCATCACTTACATTTAAGTGATTTCGGGCTTTTGTATTTATGTGCAAAAGTGATGAAAATCCCATTTCCCAAAGATAGGTGGTAGCAAATGGTAGAAGTGCCTGCAGTGCTGCCTTCACCAGTTGTGGAAATGGTTCTGAGTAAACCAGAATTGTTCTAAATCCAATTTTTCAAATTCCATTTCAATATGTACACTGGCTCGCATTTCGATAAGATCATCTTTTATTAAATTACTGTCGTTTATAGAATTAAGATCAAAAAGAAATGGATCCGGTATCCACCGCTGCTCTTTGCCAATATCTCCCATGAAAAAATATCAAAAGAATCAATCAATTGTTGCAAATGCATTACAATTTCAGGTAAAATTGTGATTTTTTTGTTTTCCAGAACAATTTCATCAAGCAAGGGAAAGTTTTGCAAAATTACCATTTTCAGCTTGACATATCCAAATTTTTAGTTTTTCAATAAAGCAAATAATTTTTCACTAGATGTTATTATGTTCTTACCATACCCTTGCATTGATATATTTAATTCATTTAGGTGAGCAGAAATATCTGCTAAGTTGGCCAATTGAATTACTGCATCTCTTCTTTCAAAGTCTTGAACTAAATTACAATTCTGGTTAGTAAGAAACTGAATAATCTCCTCGTGCATTTCAAAAACCCTGCAAAGCATATGTCCCTTGGAGAGCCATCTTATGCAGTACTTCTTTTTTGATATAGGCAAAAAAACCAGAATTTTTGCCTAACATCGCAGGTGCACAATCAGTACATATTGACCTAATCACATCCATTGGTATTTGATGTTTCAAGAAAAAGTTTTTAATGTGATTAAAAACATCAATTCCTTTTGCCGTCAGTTCCAGTTGATCATAAAATAAAAATTCTTCCAAAATTTCCTTTTCCTTTATGTATTGCACAAATAATAACTCACTGCAATTATCAATGTCAGTTGACTCGTCCAATTGAATACACATTTTCAGAGGACTGGTTTTTATATCTTTTACTACTTGCAGTAAAATATCATGAACTGATGTCTTGAATGCGTGATCGAATCACATCTTTTGATAATGGAATCTGCTGAATTTTCTTATGTGTTTCAGAACCTAATACAATTTTTGCAATTTCCAATGCACATGGTTTCACCAATTCTTCAGCTATTGTATGAGGCTTTTTTTTTCTTTACGCACAGATATGAACTGATATAACCTGATAAGAAGTTTCTAGCTTCTGAATTACCACAGAGTCAAATTTTGTAATGGTACCACTGCTGTCGAATCGTGCCTTCTTAGATTTCAAGATGTTATGTCCTGCAGCTTTACCACCATGCTGAAATTTTTGAAATTGTTAAAATGTTCTAACAACTTTGACGGTTTAAGATTGGAGTTTGAAGATATTTTGCAACATAAAATGTATTGTAGTCTTTGAGTACTGTCTTTCTCTGTTGCACAAGTAAATCCGTAAGCAACATAATCGTCTTTCCATTGACATCTTTTTGACATGGCAAGGATTACTAAAAATAATAAATGAATATTTACATATTATTTAATATGCATTTGGCCATGGTTCCTTAAGAAAATTATAAAATAACATGTAAACAAAAATTAATTTAAAAAGTTTAAAATTCGAGAGAAAAAATTTAATGAATTGTTCTTTACTTACTGATTACCTGGTAAAACAAAACAAAAAAAAAAGTGTTCATTTGTCACTTGATCCACTTTGTTGATGTTTGTACACACCGCAAGATGTTTCTCATGACAATGGCGAGTGTATGCGCAACAAGTATCTGTGTGTTCTACAGCTGTTAGAGAATCATGGAAGACTTTCACTGGATTTGTTTAGAAATGCATCATCTGAAATAAAGCAAAGAGCTAAGTTTGATATCTCTAATTCTAATATAAGGTTTAATGCCACTGACTTTCATAATGTTTTCATATAGATGATGAATAAGAGTGGAGGTAATATGCATCTGTCTTAAGCCTGATTTTATATCAAACTATCTTCTTGTTTTAACTTCCATTCTAATTGCTGACTTACAACTTAAGTATTGCTATGTATTGCTCTCTATAATGTTCCATTATTATTATTTATATGGCACTCCATGGTGTCAAGAGACTTATCGTGGGAGACCCTCTCTATCCATTTACCCCATCTAGTTGTAATGTTTTGAAAACCTTTTCTCTGAGCACCTTGCCATATGCCTTTTCGAGATCCATGAAACTTACAAATCCTTGTTATATTTCCATGATTTTTCAAGTATTTGTTGTAAAGTGAAAATCTAATATTGATAACCTCTATTTGGTCTCTGAATCCAGCTTGTTCTTCTCCAAGTTTCTCTTCCATAATTTTTCAGAGCCTCTTCTCAAGTATGCAAGAATACTTGAGAAGTATATCTTACCCTGAACGCTCAGTAGAGAAATGTCTCTAAGCGTTCTAAGTAAGTTCTACTCCAATCATCTGGAATTTGACCTTCTGACCAGGCCCTCTGAAGTATGCAGTGTAGCCACTGCAAACTTTTATATCTCTATAATTGAGCATTTCTGGTCAGATATCATCTACTCTACATTTTCCATATTTTAAGTCCTTTCCACTACTATTTATGTTTCTCTTGAATGTAAATTTTCTACTACTGTTCTTTCACTGCTTGTTTTATCTAGGAATTTTCAGTATGCTTTCTTCTTTTCCAGGGCTGCTTCTTTAACTTTTGTGTCCACTGCAGTGTTCTTATTTTAATATTAATGCAGACAACTTCACCACAAGCCATTGGTTACTTGGCTAGGGAATCAATCAATGTTTTCTTCAGAGCTTGCCACTGAGATTCCAAAATTTGGTTCTTGTTTCTGAAAGATTTCATTTTTTTCCTTCAATAATGTTTGTATAGTTGAGCCTACAGTTTACCTGTAAAAGCTGCTCAACTTTAATTATTTTTAAAACTTTCCTATGTACTATTCTTTTCAATGTGATATTCATTTTTAATATTCTTAAAACTAAGTGATGGTCATCACTTCTAATTTCAGATCATCTGTATACTTTTATCCTGAACCCAGCATTAAGATATCACTATTATGGGCAGAAGTAGGTGAGTTTGTGTGAAGGACTGAGGCAAGTGAGTGAGAATGACTAAGTGCAGAATCTAGTCTCTTAAGGAAAAATATTGAATAAGATAATCAATTCAGGAACTAAAGATGGGGGGGAGAACTAAAGGGAAGGGATGCTGCAGTTTCTATATACTAATTCCAGAAGTATCAGGAACGAGAGGGAGGAGTTTTGGCACTGGTTAGTGCAACCTTGCCAAAAGCTATAGGCATTAGTGAGATTCGGCTAACAGCAGATGATGTAGTTTCAGGGATTTCTAGAATGAGAAGGATTTAGAATTTCAGGAAAGATAAAGAAGATAGGATGTGGGAAAGGTACTGCTAATGATAGCAGATGAATTGCAGCCAAAAAGAATAAGAGATAGGTAGGAGGGCAGCTGTTCATGTGAAGCAGTCGGGTGTTGAGATCAAGGTCAGTAAGACAAAACATACAGTGGTTGTTGATATATGCCAGGGGGTTCCATGGACGATCTTGAAGATATGAATGAGCAAATTAGTACAATGAGTGCAGGTCGAGTAATTATTATAGGAGACTTCATCTATGTAGATATAGAAATGGAATTTATACACCTACTGAGAGATAATTACTTGAGGCAGCATGTGATGGACGAGGACTAGAGGTATGAGAGTATTGGACCTGGTAACAGGATCAGAAGAGCTATTTATAACCAAGGTGGCCACATTGCCTCTGAATGGCAAAAGTGAATATACATTCTTGACTTGAGAGATTAGAAAACATGAGGAATATTCTGTCAAGAAGGGGTATATGTGGAACTACAAGGCAGGTGATTATGACAAGCATAGGAGGTAGCTTAAATCTGTGCCATGGCATAAAAAACTGGGAAGATGTTAGTGGTGCATGGAAGATAGTTAAGGGTAATTTAGAGGAAGCAATATTAAATTGTATACCTAAGGTTAGGAGGTTTAATCGGGTAGGCATTAGATTGATGAGTAATGTCATTAAGCTTGAGCTGCAGAAAAAGAAAATGCTATAGAGGGTATATAAGGAAAAAGGTGATTTGCAAGCTCATGAACAGTGCAAAACTCAAGCAAGAAAGATGACGTGCAAAACTCAAGCAAGAAAGATGACCAGCATGGCAAGGAAGGCAAAATCAGATTATGAGAAGAATCTAGCTGATCATGCCAAAGGAAATCCCAAAGAAGTCTTTTGTTACGTGGCAAGGAAGAATGACTATGGAAAATTAACTTTAATGACTGCTGATGGTGAAGAGATGACTTCTGGAACTCTGTTACCCATTAGATGGGATATCAGCTCAGGTTTTGCGAGAATGTGCAAGGAAACTGGCAATGCCTCTGGCTCTAAGTCTCAGTTCTGATAAAGTTTCAAAAGAGTCAGTAGCAAATTATGGAACAATCAGTATCTCAGGCATGATGGTAAAAGTACTGGAAAAATTGGTCAAAATGAGAATTCAAGAATGGATGGATTATAATATGATACTGCATGAGGGGAAACATAGCCTTGTGAAGAGTTGGTCATGCATTAGCAATTTACTGACTTTTTATAATAGAGTAACAGCTGAGTTCAATAAAAGAAATGGCTACATGATGATTCTTCTGTTTTTTTGCAAAGGCATTTGACAGAATACTACCTGGAACTCTGCTACCCAAATTAGAACAAATGGGAATGGATATGACATTGGTGAAGTGGATGACTGTTGGACAGATATCAAAAAAGTGGTATATGGAACGGCAGAATCAAAGTGAAAACAGGTGACTAGTGATGTTCTGCAAGGTTCAGTACTGGAACCACTACTGTTTAATAATTTGTACCTAAATGATATAAGAAATAGCCTGAAAGGAAATATTCACTTGTTTACTGAGGATATAATAGTTAATCAAGGCGATGTTGAGAGCTTGCAGGACATTTTAAATATGCTGCCAGTATGGGCAAAAGATAACAGGTGTCAGTTTAATGTGGAGAAATGTAGTCATGCATTTTGAGATAGATTACAATCTGTGTACGACATTGATAAAACTGTACTCCAGGACATAGATCAAGCTAAATATTTAGGAGTTGTGATAGACAGAGTTAAAGTTTAGAGGACACATTGCTAAGGTAGCCCATAAGATTACTTGGCTATCGAACACTAACAAGTAGAGATAAGGAAGTTGTGGATATATCGTTGATATATCCACATCTTAATTACTGTGCTCAAGTCTGGTTTCTTGGGAATGAGGAAGCAGTGGAGAAGATTCAGAAGTGAACAACCAAAATGGTAAGACTATAATAAATTTAGTTTAATCCTTTATCCAAGTGTAAGCAAACAAAGTTTGTGCCTGAAGTATCTTCAGGACTGAGGCAACTCATAGTAAAGGTGGACCAAGCTCTCATCACTCCTTGTCTCAGTATCTCCCATAATGCAAAGCACATCTCCTTGTGGACATGTATAATGCTATGCATTAAGGGAAGAGCCACTACCCAGACCGGTTTCGACCTTCATTGAGGTCTTGTCAGTGGGAACCAGACCCAGAAGTGGTGATACTAATGGAGAGGTCACATTTACTTATACAAGTTGCCAAAAGGTGTACCACCTTATTATTAAATTACTCTGGATTTAGAGAAAGATGTTGGAAGTTTATTTTTTTATTTTTTATTTATTTTTTAAAAATAAATAAACTTCCAACATCTTTCTCTAAATCCAGAATAATTTAATAATAAGGTGGTACACCTTTTGGCAACTCGTATAAGTAAATATGACCTCTCCATTGCTTCTGCCTTAGTATCACCACTTCTGGGTCTGTTTCCCACTGACGAGACCTCAGTAAAGGTCGAAACCAGTCTGGGTAGTGGCCCTTCCCTTAATGCATAGCATTATACATGTCTGCAAGGAGATGTGCTTTGCATTATGGGAGATACTGAGACAAGGAGTGATGAGAGCTTGGTCCACCTTTACTATGAGTTGCCTCAGTCCTGAAGATACTTCAGGCTCAAACTTTGTTTGCTTACACTTGGATAAAAGATTAAACAAATTTATTATAGACCAAAATGATAAGTGGTCAGTGGAATTTTCCCTATGAGAATGGATTGTAAGGGTATATGGATAGCAGAAGTTGGTTGATAGGAGAAAAAGAGGGGATATGATATAATCATTTAAGTTGCTTAAAGGGTTTTATATAGGATTGATACAGAGGAAATGTTTCAGCACTTGGCTAGAGGAGCCAGAACAAGGGTATATGGATAGCAGAAATTGGTTGATAGGAGAAAAAGATGGAATGATATAATCATTTAAGTTGCTTAAAGAGTTTTATATAGGATTAATGCAGAAGAAATGTTTCAGCACTTGGCTAGAGGAGCCAGAACAAGGGTATATGGATAGCAGAAGTTGGTTGATAGGAGAAAAAGAGGGAATATGATATAATCATTTAAGTTGCTTGAAGGGTTTTATATAGGATTGATGCAGAGGAAATGTTTCAGCACTTGGCTAGAGGAGCCAGAACAAGAGGTCATCCCTGGAAGTTGAATAAAGGTGTGGTTAGTAGGGATGTGAGCAGGGCCAGCAGAAGTGGGCATTCAGAGCATGCGGTTGCTGCTACGAAGGGCGGCGCTGCCACCGGGGCACATACAGGCCCAGATCGTTACAGGGGTGCTTAGATAGAAATTGCATGAGGGCGGCAAAGACCCTAGCGCTGCCACTGGATGTAAGGACTAGATTTTTTGCTTAGAGAGTTGTGAATGAGTGGAATGGATTGCCAGAGTCAGTTGTGAATGCTTTGTGTTAATTGGTTCAAGGAGAGGTAGGATAGATTGTGTGGATTGTTCAGGTCTCCTGCAATGAGCCTTCGGACTACAATGAAGTACCTGTACAATAATAATAAAAATAACATTGACATAGTGATCCTTTTCTTAATTTTGGTATCTTCCTTCCACATGAACTGTTGCATATCTTTATGTTGAAACATGGTGTTACTAATGGCTATTCTGTATCTTGTAGAAATCTAGCAGATGGTTACCATTACTATTAGCCTTGCCCTTTTCTGAAAATTTTCTCAAAATGTCTCTATATGCCTGTGGAATTCATTTCCTATTCTGCTGTTTAGATCTCCAACAAATACCACTTTTTCTGTTTGTTTTTTGTGTCAACTACCTACTCTAATGACTTGGAAAAATATCGTCACTTCTTCCTTAGGAGAATCTTTTGTAGGACCATAGGCACAAATAAGTTTCATTTTACATTTCCCCATTTTGAAGTTTGCCCACATAACTACTTGAAATTTATCTTCATGTTTGGTGTTGAATTTGTATATTAAATGTCAAAAAATTAAAAATAAAATAATTTATATGTATAAGGATATATATATATATATATATATATATTTTTTTTTTTTTTTAATTTTTTTTTTTTTCAAACAAATAATAAATGGAAATTTTGAAGAGAAAAAAAATTATTTTTAAACAAAACAATCTGCTAATTTTTGACTGGTACTTGCCTTTGTGTGTAATATGGCCATTCTTCAGTTTGTTTTTTCACTGTCACTCTAGGATGTAATTTCTAATTTGAGACTTGTTTATCACAGAGTATAGTGGTTTCAATCTGCATCCTAAATGTTATTTTTATATTAAAAATTGAGGAATGTATTTAGGAGTTAATTTGGTTTGGTGTAACACAGTTCTTTCTATAGTAAAATTTAACTGTAGTTTCTGCTATCTGTTATTTCAATAACAATCTTAATGTTTACATTTTTTGGAATTTCTTCATTTAACTACTACTTGAAACATGTTTAACATGCACATTTTGATCAGTGTAACCATGTTAAAATAATAATTGTTATGTTAATTTTACTACTTTAATTTGCCGCAGTCGAGATCAAGGCTATGCTGAGGGCCATTCCATGTCTGGACCCACAAATTTTATTTCAAGCCTTTGCACTCTTCCCCCTAGTGATCAATATCCTTGTGGACTAATCTTGGTTGGCAGCAATGACTGTGCAATTTATGGCTTCAGTTTAGATTCACCATTGCCAATTTTCAAATTACTAGGACATAGTGGTACAGGTATTAATTTTTTATACATTTTTTCTTAATATGAGAAAAACTTATTATTTAAATGTTTACATTTTAATTAGATTAAATTAAATGTTATGATTTTATATTAAATGGAAATATACAACAAATAAAATCCATGTCTGCCATTACATAGATTTGTACGTAGGTCATCCCTGGACACTGGGTACGGGTGTGGTTAGGAAATGTGAGATTGAGTCTCTTTGCGTGACCTGTGGCGAGTATGTAGAATGGCTAGCCAGTGGATGCTGTGAGTGCATTTTCTCAAAGATGCCCTTCCTTGATAAACCCTCTACTCTCCATATAATAATAAAGATAAGCAACTTTGATATTAAGGATCATAAAAAGAGCTAGTGTAATAACAGAAATATCACTTATCACAAAATTGCTTATTCTGCTTTCTTTTTCTTGCTTTTGTGCAATGTTTAAGAATTACCTTTTTCTTGTTCCATACTATTATAATCAATATTCAGTTAAGGAATTTCCTAGAGATCCTATAACCATAGTATTTTTTAATTTGGAGTTTATGAATGATTCTCATTTGTTTTGAAATTACGCATTTTGTAATAGTATTATTGTGTTTTTAACCTTTATTTATTATTTTTTTTTTTTTAATTTTCATACCTCACCACCACAGCATCCATTATCATAGTTCTCCCATTTTCAAATTCACAGTTCTCAAATATATTTTGCTTTCAATTTTACATTTGCCTGGTTATTTATTTTACATGGCATCTTAAAGATAGTGCTTTTGGAAAAATGGTTTATTTTCATTAATGTAACAGATTTCCATTCTTGTTCAGGATTAATTTCATATATCCACTGAAATGGCAATTAAAGGAATTGCCATTTCAGTGGCAATTCCTTTAATTGCCTGAGTCCCGGTATGCTAAATTAACCAAAATTTTGCTTCCACATGTTCTTTGTGCAATTAACATAAATAGTTGACTCAGAAATTAATGTTAAAAGAATCTGGTCTTTTTCTATCATGTTACACATCGATGTATGGATATGAGGTGAGTAATTTCCTGAGAATTCCAGAATTGTAAAAAAAAAAAAAATTTGTTAGGACAGGTAAGAAGGTATATGTAAGAATGTACAAGTGCATTATTCTCCACAGCTTTCATTGGATTTGGATGTTTGATGTCAGTCGTGTGCACACGGACTGCATAGGATCATCTATTCTATGGCTGTGAAATTCACCACGTGGGCACTGACTTCTTTAAAGAATTTTCTTTCTCTCGTTACGATGACTGGACGATCAAACACACTGACATTATCTTCTCCCCTTTTAACTAAATGGCGTCCCTCATTTCTTATAATAGGAACATGGAATCGAAATCCCACACACTTTGTTTCCTTGTTGTGTAGGACGAAGAAAACTCCTAACCCGTCACTCAGGAAAACCGCGTGAGACCTATACGAAGACTTGTGAAGTAAAACTCTCTGCGAAAAAAAAAGCCCCTTTGGGGGGGGGGGGGGGGGGGAAGGTTCCTAACCCTTTTATACGATGATCCCTACTGGCACCTTCTTCAATTTCTTTTCTTCCCACCTTACTGGAGTCGATTTTGCTGACCAATTAGAGTGGCATTTTTCTGCCAAAACATGCGGTCCGTGTGCACGTGACGAAGTCTAAAATTCGGGAATTATGACCTTGAGCTTTGGTTTTTGTTTAAGCTAACCTCTATGTCATCTATACTAAATTAATCCTCTTTCCAAAATTTTCTAAGAATTAACTCGAATCTTTAATCTCTTATTTCAAGTGTAAAAACTAGCCTCTCACATACAAAATCCTATGACTAATCTTCTTTGCTTTACTTAACCTTATTTTATCATATCAGAACTGTAATAAAATTCCCTCCTTTTTTTTTTTTTTTTTTTTGTTCAACAAACAATTTCAGCTATATTTTTCACTTGGATGCAAGCATGTTTTTCTTTCTCTTTTTTTGTATTCGTTTCTTTCAAAGGTTCTTAACGATATCTGCTTAGGAACAAGTTTGCTTACTTAGTTATCTATACAGGGTTTTTATTTCTTCTCCTGTTACATCATGATAACTGAAATTTTTACATTCTTAAGTTATCAGGGTGTAACAAAGGTCCTCCCTTTTTATAAAAAAGTTTTCTAATTTTCTAGAAAAACTCTTTTATTCTCCCTCAATTCTCTCGGGACGAACATTCCATTCTTTTTATTCATAAAGCTTGCACAATCAGTTGGTAAGTGCACCTTTTTGTAGCAGTTGCTAAATTCCAACACAATAAACCACTTATAGCTTTTCTAAGCATAAAAAGAAAACAGAGGAAGTTTGCATAATCAAACTGCCGCTGATGTTGTATAATAACTTCATGTTTTCTGTACTTGTTCCTATCGGTCTGTTATAGGAACTTCTAGATCTATTAATTATCTCAATGTAGTTTACCTTGATTGTTCTCGGACAATCCTCCCCTAAATTTTCTTCTGTTACACCTTGGTCGTTTACAAATTCTACGCTTGATATTTGGTAAGTCTCAGGTTGACTGTTTACTTCTGAAGTTGAAGCTAATTCATAATCAATCTGGATATCTTGAGACACTTCATTAACTCTATCAGTTGGCGCGACATTCCCTTTTCTATGCATTCTTTCTTCACAAGATCTCTCATTTCTATTTCTACCTTTAAATTTTTCGTTCCCTCTACTAAACCGTTTATTTCCCATTAGGATTATCTCATTTCTAGAGAAGTTGCAAGAGAACTTGTACCTCTCTAGAAAGTTAGTTCCTAAAATTATCTGAATGTGTGGACGAGATGTCCTAGGGAGGACCAACAACTCCTGCCAAACACACATGTTAAACTCAGGTAAGTATAATTTTACTCTAACCCTTTTTGTTGCACAAATTTTAGATGTCGATAACCCCGATAATCTGATCGGTCTCCTTAGATTAGAAATGCCTTGCCATACATGGGATTTTATTCCTTGAAAATAATTTTCCGTTATGACAGAGGCCTGGGAACCAGTATCTAACAATACGTCACAATGCGATCCTTGAATCTTACCCTTAATTATCATTTTTGACCTTCCTTGTTGTTCATGATTTCTTTGTCTACCTTCATAATTATGAGGAGTTTGCCCAAACTTCAACTCATTTCTATTATTTTTCATGGAGGGGTCTCCTATTACTAAAACAGTTACGAGCTAAATGCCCAGTCTTGTTACAATTAAAACATCTAGGAGGCTCTCTTTTGTCTCCTTGGTCATTATTTCTCTGTGATTGAGGTAGAGACACATCGGGTTTCCGTTCTGTCACTGCCGCCAACTTTTGCATTACATCAACCAGACGGTTCAATATAGGCTGTTGAAGTCTGTGTTGAACCGTCTGCTTCTAGTCTGATTAATTCATTAGTCTTCTCTGGCTGAGGAATAGATGATTTTGAAGTCTTACCTGTGACTGCCACCAGCAGTTTCAGTACAGCATCAAGATGGTCCATTACGGACTGTTGAAGTCGTTCAACTTCTTCTTTAACCATAGAACGAACTTCGCTAAGACTTGGACTGCTAGTAGCAACCCGATAGACTGTCTCAGGTCTATTTTCTTCACATCCTTTCTGTGCCCTCTCGTTTCCTTTCCTCTCAGGATGTTCTACCTTTTCAGTGCCCTGATCTTTAGTGCTGTCTTTTTCTTCTTTGACAGACCCAATAACGCCTGCAGGACAAATGTCTCCAAGAAGTTGTTCCCTCTGTTTTACTGCATTATAATATTCCTCTAAGTTTGATATATCCTTTCCGTATGCCGCTTCCTTAAGTTCTTGTATCAATCCTGCCCTAAAGTGCTGGAAGATGGCCCAGTTTAAGTGAGGCTTTTCTTCACTAAGGACACTCAGGGTACTAGCTACCATCAGTAACCTGTTATGGAACTCAGCCACACTTTCCTTCTCCTTCTGAGTGCACCTCTGGAGCTTCCATAAGTTGGGTCCTAAGCTTCTCAGTTTTTAGAACTCAGAAATTAGGACTGTCTTAAATCAGGAGTAATCCAGGGTTTCCTTGAGAATGGGGGGGATACAGGAAAGCTTTAGCTTTTCCCACCAGTTTACTCTGGAGCAAGACTAACAACTGAAAATCAGTCCATCCTCCAACTCTTCTAAGCTCTTCTATATAACTAAAAAAATTGAGGACGTCATCAGTCTCCTCGCCCGAAAATTGTGGGAACAACTGCTGTGGGTTAATATAATGAAACAATTTGCTGTTATCCATGCCTAAACTACTAGAGGGATCAGTCATACTTGCATCCAGTTTACAGTAATTTACTCTTTAAAATTTTCAACAACACTTAATTAAACTTTTTCCTTTCGGTTGTCTGACCTGCACCTAATACCAACTTGCTGTGATTAGCTTGTAATTAGGATTTAATTAGCTAAACTACATCCTGTCGACTGCACCATTTATGTTGTGTCCCAATCTACTATTATTAGGCTTTCAACTATCCTTACATGTGAAACTCTACTTGTCTTTGTCCAAATCTTGTTTATATACGAGATATCACCCAGATACAAATATTCAAGTAGCTAGGCGCCTAAACCTTTAGGTCTAGCTACTCACTGATGAAGCCTCAAAAAAGGCTGAAACTGGTCTGGGTAGTGACCTAAATACCATAGTGTAATAACAGCATACATTTCCTAGGAAATGTGTTTTTACATTATGGAAAATACCTAAGAATAGCGATCAGAATTTACCGACTTTGCTGCAAGTCTTCTGGTATTGCACTACATGCTAGGGTCACTTGCATTTGCTCACGCCAGTGGTCGCCGATACTTTATAGTTTACTATACTATATTCGGCAAGAAACTCTCTGATTCCAATCTTTGAGTTTCTTATTCGGTTTTAAAACTATGTGGGATTTAATATCCCCTTAATTTAAATAATGTTTTCATTGCCGAAATGAAGCTTATTAGCTCTTTATACTTAAGTCTCTTAATTAAAATAAAATGTACATGCATAAATCTCTAGGCACATGAATTACGTATTAATTAATAATAACAAGCTCAATTTCATTCTAGTTTGACATGTACTAAAGTCCTAGTATAATTCTCATTGATCCTTTCAACTGTTCAGCAATTGAACAATGACTACAGTTACATGTGATTTGAATTGACATGAGATTTTACAGTACCTTTTGACTTGGGTCTTCTACACTGGTCTCTTCCTTTTTCCGATATTTTACCTTCCTAGGACGAGCTCTTCTATAACTTATCACTCCTAAGTTCTTTTGGCACTAAGATGGGCTTTCACAATCTTTACCTTACATTCTTCAATCAAGGACATACATAGGATCATCTATTCTATGGCTGTGAAATTCACCACGTGGGCACTGACTTCTTTATAGAATTTTCTTTCTCTCATTACGATGACTGGACGATCAAACACACTGACATTATCTTCTCCCCTTTTAACTAAATGGCGTCCCTCATTTCTTACAATAAGAACATGGAATCGAAATCCCGCACACTTTGTTTCCTTGTTGTGTAGGAATGGAGAAAACTCCTAACCCGTCACTCAGGAAAACCGTGTGAGATCTATACGAAGACTCGTGAAGTAAAACTCTGAGAAAAAAAAAGCCCTCTTTCGGGGGGAGGGATTCCTAACTCTTTTATACGATGGTTCCTACCGGCACCTTCTTCAATTTCTTTTCTTTCCACCTTACTGGAGTCGATTTCGCTGACCAATTAGAGTGGCGTTTTTCTGCCAAAACATGTAGTCAGTGTGCACGTGACGAAGTCTCAAATTCGGGAATTATGACCTTGAGCTTTGGTTTTTGTTTAAGCTAACCTCTATGTCATCTATACTAAATTAATCCCCTTTCCAAAATTTTCTAAGAATTAACTCGAATCTTTAATCTCTTATTTCAAGTGTAAAAACTAGCCTCTCACATACAAAATCCTATGACTAATGTTCTTTGCTTTATTTAACCTTATTTTATCATATCAGAACTGTAATAAAATTCCCTCTTTTTTCTTCAACAAACAATTTCAGCTATATTTTTTTTTCACTTGGATGCAAGCATGTTTTTCTTTCTCTTTTTTTTGTATTCGTTTCTTTCAAAGGTTCTTAATAATATCTGCTTAGGAACAAGCTTGCTTACTTAGTTATCTATACAGGGTTTTTACATTCTTAAGTTATCAGGGTGTGACACTTTGTTATTAATGTAAATAAATGTGTTTTAATTATATGTCAATAGAGTGCCGCCTGATCTTTTATTTTACAATGCACTGTTCCTAAATATAGTCGGATATGCGAGCGGCAAATAACTAAGGCATTAAAAGGTAGTTTAAGTACTTAAGAACCACGATTGTTT
The DNA here is from genome assembly GCF_054136105.1 of Typopeltis vanoorti. Taxonomy (NCBI): domain Eukaryota; kingdom Metazoa; phylum Arthropoda; class Arachnida; order Uropygi; family Thelyphonidae; genus Typopeltis; species Typopeltis vanoorti. The sequence goes on along the minus strand of NC_143568.1, from coordinate 74,752,125 downwards.
ATGTAAACTTTATTGAAGGAATATATGCTAGTAAGAGAGATCTACCGGACTTATTACTGAGTCTTATGTCGATATAGAAATACTGGTGGTGCAGTCTTAAAAAATAAATTTTCCAGTGTTCATAGGTATACAACTAGTAAATGCAAAAGGTGGATAAACATAGTACGCAATAGAATAAGTAAGAAAGGTTATGAAAGCAAAAGTGCACTGCTAATTAGAATAAAGAAGATATTACAATAACGCATTAGATCTCATTCGTTACAATAGCACGGTAACCTAACAGGCTTACAATATAGGCAGATAACGCCTAATGTTACACTAGATCAACATAATAGAGGTGACTGAAACAAAAAAGACAAAAACTGGGGAGATCTTCCTGAGCAATAATACAAAATGTTATATTCAGGCAATGACAATCATGGAAAAGAAAAAATAGCCATAGTATTTAACACTAAATACGAGGCTAATTTTCTTGAATGGCAGGCAATCTCAAGTCGAGTGATGTGAGCAAATATCAGAATGGGGAATTGGACGATAAGACTTATTTGTGCTTATGGTCCCACAGAAGATTCTAATAAGGTAGAAGTGGATGAATTTTTTTGAGGCTTTAGAGAAAGCAACTGACGATGAAAAATGAAAAATTGGTCCTTATTGGGGATCTAAATAACAGAGTAGGAAATGAATGTCAGACATACAAAAATATTTTGGGAAAATTTTGAGAAAAGAGCAAAGCTAATAATAATGGCAAATATCTGTTGGTTTTCTGCTCAGGACATTGACTGGTTATTACTAAAACAATGTTCCAACCTTAAAATGTGCACAAATTCACATGGAGAAAAGAGGCAAGGAATAAGAAAAATCTTATTGACTGATAGTGATGTTTTCTCCCTGGTACAGGACACTTAGAGTGTACAGAGGATTTGAAATTGGAAGTGATCACCATTTAGTCTTGAACAGGATAAAATTGAATTTCATATTGAAAAGAAGAACATGTAAGAAATTTTTAAAGCGAATAAAAGTTGAGAAGCTTGCAGATATCAACTGCAGACTAAAATACACAAATCTAACAGATAAGCATAGGTGTTGACGGTTATTCATGACTTAAGTTTTTAATGGTATTAACAACACCAAACAATTTAATCAAAAGATGTTTAATTAACTGCTTATATTTCACCGAATTTCAAATCAGCATTATCAGAGCACAACACACTTGTATGTGCAATAGTGAGTAAGTAAAATAATAAAATTGCAGTGTACAAAAGATCTAAAGTCCAATTTATGGTACCCTCTAATATTGGGGGAAAAAATTATTACAGCTATGTGGGAGTTGCTCTTAGGATGACAGTCTCCCAAATTTTTGGGAAATTAATTTAACCATATAAAATATAGATGGATATATATAATACCTCCATTTCGATATAATAAAACAGAGGTGGTCAATCTTTTACATTCTATGCACCAGATTTTTCACATATGAGTTCAGATGTTCAGATTAATGCAACCATATGGTTGCATTAATTTGCCAAAGATTTTGGAGACTGTCATCTTACGAGCAACTCCCACATAGCTGTAATGATTTTTTTTTTCCCAACATTAGAGGGTGCCATAAATAGAACTATATCTTTTGTACACTGCAATTTTATTGTTTTACTTACTCACTGTCGCATGTACAAGTGTGTTGTGCTCTGATTATACTGATTTGAAATTCGGCGAAATATAAGCAGTTAATTAAACATCTTTTAAATTGTTTGGTGTTGTTTAATACCGTTAAAAACTTAAGTTATAAAATACACAAACATTGTTGAAGAAAAAACGAAAGAGTTTGAGAACAGGAACCAAACCTTGGAGATTCACTGGCAAATCCTGAAGAAAACATTGATTGATTCAGCCAGACAGGCATGTGGTGAGGTTGTCTGCAAGGAGAGAAAAATCAGAACTCCATGGTGGACACAGGAAGTTAAAGAGGCAGTGAAGGAAAAGAAGAAAGCATATCAAAAGTTCCTGGCAAATAAGTCAGTTTGTACTCTTAGAGAATACAGAGAAAAATGTAAGAAAGTTAAACATTGTGTAAAACTAGCCAAACAAAAGTCATGGGAAGACTTTGGTAAGAACATAGAAAATAAATATCAAGAAGGTGGCAAGATGTTGGAAGTTTATTTTTCACTTGGTTAGACTATAATAAATTTAGTTTAATCCTTTATCCAAGTGTAAGCAAACAAAGTTTGTGCCTGAAAATATCTTCAGGACTGGGGTAAGGTAGTGCAACACCAAGGAACTCCGAGCAAAGGTAGACCAAGCTCTCATCACTCCTTGTCTCAGTATCTCGAATAATGCAAAGCACATCTCCTTGTAGACATGTATACTGCTATGCATTAAGGGAAGGGCCACTACCCAGACTGGTTTCAACCTTTATTGAGGTCTCGTCAGTGGGAGACAGACCCAAATGTGGAGATAATAAGGCAGAAGCAATAGGAGAGGTCATATTTACCTATAGAAGTTGCCAACAGGTGTACCACCTTTTTTATTGAATTACTCTGGATTTAGAGAAAGATGTTGGAGGTTTAATAAATTAAAGACTTAATTCGGTATGTTAGTCAAGTAAATAATTGTTTAATATCCGCATGTTTCACTGACTAATATCTGTCATCATTTTCAGGGATACACTGGTAAGCAATGGAAAGTAACAAAAACTAGGAAACTAACCGACAATTCTAAAAATTATATAAAGTTATCACTATGCGTGATACAATACGCATGTTGAAAGTATAACGTTTTATTTGTTGAGATATTTATTGTAATTTTCATAAAATTCATTTCTTTTTGGTTAAATGATCTGATTAGAGTTTTCCATATATCTGGTAGGATTAGGCCTTGATTCTTATTTAAGTTACCTGTTAAACGGGCGACTGTAGCAGCTTCTTTGAATGTTCTGGAATGGTAGTTCTTTTCTATGTAGGGCATGTGACTCATATCCCATTCAATATTATAGTTGGTAGAGGCAAAGTGGGAAGAAAGTCCTGATATATCTTGTCTGTTATTACTCACATAGCCTATGTGTTCTTTCTTTCTTGTTCCAAAACTTCTAGATGTCTGTCCGATGTAATTGATGCCGCATGAACAGGGTATGCTGTAAACTCCAGAGTATTTGTAGTAAGGATGGCTATCTTTTGGGGATCTTATAAACTTTTGAATGGTCTCCATAGGTTTGAAGGTTACTCTGATATTATATGGTTTTAGAAGAAGATCTAATTTTTTGGATATGGTCTATAACAAATGCATCAGCTCTATAACAAATGGAATTATTATAGAGCTGATGTATTGGGTTTCATCTCGTTGTCTTTGTGGTATGTCATTAAAGAGAATCTTGTTGATGAGTCTTGTAGGGTAGCCATTTAGGGATAGATCTCTGGATATAATCATTAATTCTTATAAGTTGCAAGGGTCTATGGTACACTGTACAGCTCTTTTTTTAAGCATATGGATAATGCTGAGTTTCTGGGATATGTGGTGAGATGCATCCAGTGTTGGTAGGTTTTCTATATACCAACAGGTTGATGCTATTGTCAGTTTGTTTCTTAATAAGGACATCTAGGAATGGAAGTTTATTATCTTTTTCTAGTTCCAATGTGAACTTGATAGTGTTGTGGAAGCAATTAATTTTGTTTAGATAATCCATTAATTCTTCTTTTTTGTGATTCCGAATGATGATGTCGTCCGCATACCTAAACCATGAGGTTGGTTTAGGGGTAATTTGGGATAAAATTCGAGTTTCCAAATTTTCTAAGAATAGGTTGGCACAAGAAGGAGAGAGAGGGCTACCCATGGCTAATCCAGTAATTTGTTTGTAGTAGATTTTTTGCCACGTAAAGTAATTTGAAGTTGAACAATGCTTGAACAACTTGATGTTTGGTGGGAACAAGTTTTCTAAGATGTCGATGACTTCTGAAACTGGAATATTTGTGAATAGAGATGTGACATCCAGGCTAGCCATAATGTTATCTTCAGAGATAACATTATTCGAAAAATTTCTCCGAGAAACGTTGGGAGTTCTTGATATAAGAATCCATGTTGTGAATGTGTTCCTGTAACATTTTGGCTAGATATTTTGATAGTTTGTAAGTAGGGGAATGGATACCATCTACTATTGGATGTAGTGGTGTACCTTCTTTATGGATTTCGGGAATGGCATATACTCTTGGAGTTAACGGATGCATAGATTTTAGTTTTTTGATTACGTCCACAGGCCAGTTGGTCATATCACGTAATAGTTCATTGGTATCAAGATGGTTTTTGTGAGTAGGATTTATGTTAAGAACATCATAGACAGATGTGTCTGATAATAGATTATTGATCTTTTCTTCATATTCCTTAGTATTTAAGATGACAGTGTTGTTGCCCTTGTCTGCTCTCAGTATAATGATTTCTTTGTTGTTCTTTAATGTGAGTAGTACTTTTCTTTCCATAGTGCTAGAGTTGGTGTGAGAATATCTAGAAGGAGCGGAGAGGATTAAGCTGCTTTTTAATTGTGGGTCATTGGCTATTATGTGTGAAAATAATGAGAAGGCTTTTTCTAAGTTGCAGATAAAGTCCATTTTTGGAATAGTAGTTGGTTTTAAGGCGAAATTGAATCCTTTTTTGAGAATAGAAATCTCTGGTTTTGTTAAGATGTGATTAGATTAGTTTACAATGACTTGGTTGTCTGGTAGGGAAGGTTTAGAGTTGATGTGATGTTAAATTTTTTAATTTGTGTCTTTTTACTTTGATTGAAGGTTTTTATATAACTTTTGTGAATCATGTTGTCCAAAAGTTGCCAAGTTTCCTCATCTAGTATATTAGAAACGTCTGTGAATAAGTCATAGCATTGAGAGTCTATTTGGTTGAGTATGAATCTCGAATGACAAATTCTTTCTCTAAGTAGAGCGAATGCTGTATTGTGGTAAATGATATCTTTTTTTGACTTAAAAAGTTGTTTTTGGCGAAGAAATTTTGGGATAATGTTGTCACGACACCTTTTTAAGAAAGTCAAATGGTTCAAATACCTAGCCTTTTTACTTTTTAAACTTTCAAGCTTGCATACCTTTCATTTTGTGATTTCGTCGATTCTATTCATATTATGACCTTTTTTTTTTCTTGACCACTAGTATTAATAAATTAAAGACTTAATTCGATATGTTAATCAAGTAAATAATTAATAATAAATAAGAAAGAGGCAAAGAAAAAATGGGACATGACTGGAACTAGAGCCGACAAGGAGGCATATAGATTAGCGAAGAAAAATGCAAAGAGAGCTGTGGCAAGGGCGAAAGCGAGGGCAGTTGATGAGGTTTATGAAGAACTGGAGAGAAACAGTGGTGAAGCTCAGTTGTTGAGAATAGCGAAAGCGAGGGCAGTTGATGAGGTTTATGAAGAACTGGAGAGAAACAGTGGTGAAGCTTAGTTGTTGAGAATAGCAAAAGCTAGAGATAAGCCTCGAAAGACATAACATCAGTCAAGCAGATAAAGGATGCCTCAGGAGTAGTATTACAAGAGGAGGACAAAATCAGAGGAAGATGGAAAGAATATTTCCGTAAACTACTAAATGAGGAGAATCTGAGAGAGAGGTGTGAGGATAGAGAGGCAAACGAGAGACCGGTGCAAGACATAAGTAGAGAGGAAGTGGATTGGGTACTGAGAAAAATGAAGAATGGAAAGGCTGTGGGGGCAGACCAGATACCTGGGGAAGTGTGGAAAAGTTTGGGCAGTGAGGGCGTGGATATGTTATGGGATCTGATGAGGAAAATAGCCCAACAGGAAAAGATACCAGAGGAATGGAGGAAAAGTATTCTCGTCCCAATCTACAAAGGAAGAGGAGATGTTCGAGACTGTAGCAACTATAGAGGGATCAAGCTGATGTCACACACATTGAAGATATGGAAAAGAGTAATTGAAGGGAGCATACAACAGGAAATGAAAATTGGTGAGGAGCAGTTTGGATTTATGCCAGGAAGAGGGACAACAGATGCGATATTTGCTCTAAGGCGATTGATGGAGAAATATAGAGAAATGCAAGTGGAGCTGCACATGGTTTTTATAGACCTAGAAAAGGCATATGACAGAGTGGCCAGGCAGGAGGTATGGAGGTGTATGAGGAAGAGGGGGGGGGTCGGAGAAGTACGTGAGGATGGTGAAGGAGATGTATGAGGGAACAGAAACTCAGGTCAGGTCTAGTGTTGGCATGACAGATGAGTTCCCCATTGTCGTAGGGCTACACCAAGGGTCAGTTCTGAGCCCCTATCTCTTTGATCTGGTCATGGATCAAAGAGTTCATGGTGCCTCCTTCATGACATGAAGGAGGCACCATGAAGCATGCTGTTTGCCGACGACATTGTTCTATGCGAATCATCCAGAGTGAAGTTTGAAAATACCCTGGAAGAGTGGAGAAAGATATTGGAGGAGAGAGGCATGAAAATTAACAGAGAAGACTGAATATATGTCAACGGGAAGAAGTGACGAGGATATGATCATATAACTTCAGGGTGAAAGGCTAATTTCAGGGAAGAAATTCAAGTACCTTGGGTTGGTCGTCGAGAGGAATGGTGACCTGGATGAGAAAATACAGCACTGAATAACATGCGGCTGGATGAACTGGAGGAAGATGAGTGGGGTCCTGTGCGACAAGAGAGTGAGTTGTAAGAGGAAAGGAAAGCTGTATAAGATGGTGGTGAGGTCGGCGATGCTTCATGGTGCGGAGACGTGGCCTATAACAAAGGCACAGGAGAGGAAGATGGAGGTAGCAGAGGTGCGGATGTTGAGATGGATGAGTGGTGTGACAAAGAAGGACTGGATAAGGAATGACTACATCACAGGGACGGTTAAGGTGGGACCAATTGGCAAGAAGATACAAGAAAGTAGGCTGAGGTGGTTTGGACATGTAGAGAGGAAGCGTGAGAACTATGTTGGTAAACGAGTGGAGTATATGGAGTTGGAGGGAAGGAGGAAAAGAGGCAGACCCAAGCTCAGGTGGAGGGATAAGGTGACAGAGGATCTTAGGGAGAAAGGAGGGAGTCCGAAGGACGCCCTGGACCGGAGAACTTGGAAGAAGAAGGTTAATGATCGGTGCGCCGACCCCGTTTAACATGGGATAAGGCATAGTGAAAGATAGAAGAAGATAGTCAAGTAAATAATTGTTTAATATCTGACATGTTTCACTGACTAATATCTGTCAGCATTTTCAGGGATACACTGGTAAGCAATGGAAACTAACAAAAACTAGGAAACTAACCAACAATTCTAAAAATTATATAAAGTTATCACTGTGCGTGATACAATACGCGTGTCACAAGTACAACGTTTTATTTGTTGAGATATTTATTGTAATTTTCATGAAAGTTCATTTCTTTTTGGTTAAATGATCTGATTAGAGTTTTCCATAGATCTGGTAGGATTAGGCCTTGATTCTTATTTAAGTTTCCTGTTGAACAGGCGACTGTAGCAGCTTTTTTGAATGTTCTGGAATGGTAGTTCTCTTCTATGTAGGGCATATGACTCATATCCCATTCAATATTATGGTTGGTAGAGACGAAGGAGGAAGAAAGTCCTGATATATCTTGTCTGTTATTCCTTACATAGCCTATGTGTTCTTTCTACAAACAACTTACTGAATTAGCCATGGGTAGCGCTCTCTCTCCTTCTTGTGCCGATCTATTCTTAGAAAATTTGGAAACTCAAATTTTATCCCAAATTACCCCTAAACCAACCACATGGTTTAGGTATGGACAACATCTTCATCATTCGGAATCACAAAAAAGAAGAATTAATGGATTATCTAAACAAAATTAATTGCTTCCACAACACTATCGAGTTCACATTGGAACTAGAAAAGATAATAAACTTCCATTCCTAGATGTTCTTATTAAGAAACAAACTGACAATAGCATCAACCTGTCAGTATATAGAAAACCTGCCAGCATTGGACGCTACCTCCATTTCAACTCGTCTCACCACATATCCCAGAAACTCAGCATTATCCATATGCTTAAAAAAAGAGCTGTACAGTGTACCACAGACCCTTGCAACTTACAATAAGAATTAATGAAAATATCCAGAGATCTCTCCCTAAATGGCTACCCTACAAGACTCATCAACAAGATTCTCTTTAATGACATACCACAAAGACAACGAGATGAAGCCCAATACATCAGCTCTATAACAATTCCATTTGTTAGTACCATATCCAAAAAAATGAGATCTTCTTCTAAAACCATATAATATCAGAGTAACCTTCAAACCTATGGAGACCATTCAAAAGTTTATAAGATCCCCAAAAGATAGCCATCCTTACTACAAATACTCTGGAGTTTACAGCATACCCTGTTCATGCGGCATCAATTACATCGGACAGACATCTAGAAGTTTTGAAACAAGAAAGAAAGAACACATAGGCTATGTAAGGAATAACAGACAAGATATATCAGGACTTTCTTCCCACTTTGCCTCTATCAACCATAATATTGAATGGGATATGAGTCACATGCCCTACATAGAAGAGAACTACCATTCCAGAACATTCACAGAAGCTGCTACAGTCGCCCGTTTAACGGGTAACTTAAATAAGAATCAAGGCCTAATCCTACCAGATATATGGAAAACTCTAATCAGATCATTTAACCAAAAAGAAATGAACTTTCATGAAAATTACAATAAATATCTCAACAAATAAAATGTTGTACTTGCGACATGCGTATTGTATCACGCACAGTGATAACTTTATATAATTTTTAGAATTGTCGGTTGGTTTCCTAGTTTTTGTAATAAATAAATTCCATTGCTTACCAGTGTATCCCTGAAAATGCTGACAGATATTAGTCAGTGAAACATGGCGGATATTAAACAATTATTTACTAGACTAACATACCGAATTAAGTCTTTAATTTACTAATACTAGTGGTCATGAAAAAAGGTCATAATAATGTTGGAAGTTTATTTTTCACTTGGTTAGACTATAATAAATTTAGTTTAATTCTTTATCCAAGTGTAAGCAAACAAAGTTTGCGCCTGAAAATATTTTCAGGACTGAGGTAAGGTGGTGCAACACCAAGGAGACGTGCTTTGCATTGTGGTAGATACTGAGACAAGGAGTGATGAGAGTTTGGTCCACCTTTGCTCGGAATTGTATGGTGTTGCACTAGCTTACCCCAGTCCTGAAGATATTTTCAGGTGCAAACTTTGTTTGCTTACACTTGGATAAAGGATTAAACTAAATTTATTAAGGTGGCAAGATATTCTGGAGGTTGAAGAAGCTGAGAAATGGAGGAAAGAGTGCTGAAAAAGTAATTAGAGATGATAAAGGTGACATGGACATGAAAACAGGAGAAAAAAGATATCCTTGAAGTATGGAGTAATTATTTCGAAAAATTGCTAAATGAAACAATCGGTGACAGGACAGTTGTAAAAAACACTGACCAGGCATGCAATCAGGAGTACATATCTATACTTGAAGTACAAAAAGCCATCAAAAGCGTGAAATGTTGAAAGGCAGCTGGAGTAGATGATATTTGACCAGAAATGCTTAAGTAGGGAGATATAAGTCTTCCAGTGGCTGCACTTCAGAAGACCTGAAGTTCAGAGTTGCCCATTTAAACAAGCCCCCCCCCCCCTTGTTTTCATCCAAAATCCAGGGCGAACAGTGAAAAGTCAGCTACTGGAACAAGCTCCAACTCAACATCTTGAAGAAGAAGAATAAATCCAATATCAAGAACTGAAGATAGGAACGATCAATATATGAGTATTAATGGAAAGGAAATCGGACTTGTAGAAGAATTGGAAAAGTACTATGTGGACATAATTGGCATTACTTAGAGAAAGAAGACAAAAACGGTGAGATCTTACTAATAATAAGTATAGGACGTTATATTCAGGAAATAAGGATCAAGGAAAGGAACAAGTAGCAGTAGTATCCAATACCAAACATGAAGATAAATTTCTTGATTGGAAGGCAGTTTCAAGTAGAGTTATGTGGGCAGACTTCAAAATGGAGACGTGAACAATGAAATTTATTTATGCCTATGGTCCCACAGAAATTCCCAAGGAAGAATTGGGAATTTTTTGAGTCATTAGAACAGGAAGCTGGAGCTAATCTTCAACAAGTGGTTCTTGTTGAAGAGCAGAGTAAGAAATGAATCCCACCAAGCATATAGGAACATATTGGAAAATTTTGGAGAAAAGGGCAAAGCTAATAATAATGGTAAGTATTTACTGGACTTCTGCTCAGGACACAGACTGGTCATTACTAATACCATGTTTCAACATAAAAATATGCACAAGTTCACATGGACAGAAGACACAAGAAATAATCATTGACTACGATATTGTTGATAGTGATATCTCCATGCTCATTCAAGATATAAGAGTGTACAGAGGATTTGAAATTGGAAGTGACCATTACTACTTAGGACTAAACAGGATAAAAATGGATATCACATTGAGAAGAACAATATGTAAGGAAGTTTTAAAAAGAATTAAAGTTGAGCACTTTTTACAAGTAAATTGTGGATTCAACTATACAAACATTATTGAAGAAAAAATGAAACTAATTGAAAACAAGTTCCAAACCTTGGAGTCTCAGTGGCAAACTCTGAAGAACACATTGATTGATTGATTGATTCAGCTAGGGAGACGTGGTGAAGTTCTCTGCAAGGATAAGAACACCATTCTGGACACAAGAAGTTAAAGAAGCAGTCCTGGAAAAGAAGAAAGCATACCAAAAGTTCCGGGCAAATAAGTCAGCAGATGCCCTAAAAGAATACCGAGAAAAATGTAAGAACTAAGCTGTGTGTAAAAGTAACTAAACAAAAGTCATGGAAGACTGGTAAGAATATTGAAGATAAATATCAGGAAGTTGGTAAAATGTTCTTGAAAATCTCAGAGGAAAACCAGAGTCTAAGCAGATTGATTCAGTTAGAAGTGTGAAATGTTAGATATGACAAAGGTGACATGAAACCTGAGGAGAAGGATATCCTGCATGTCTGGAGTAATTACTTTGAGACTGTTAAATGAACCAACCAGTGACAGAACCATACTAGAAAATTTTCAAGAGGAATGCAAAGAGGAGTACATATCAATACTTGAGTTAGAAAAAACTATCATAAACTTGAAATGTGGAAAGGCAGCTGGAGTAGATGATATTTGACCAGAAATGTTTAAGTATGGAGGTATAAAAGTTTTGCAATAGCTTACTGCATAATTCAGAGGGCCTGGTCAGAAGGTCAAATTCCCAATGATTGGAGTAGCACTCTCATAGTACCCATCTATGAAAAAGAGAATAAAACTGAATGGGAGAATTACAGAGGAATTTCTCTACAAAGTTTTCCAGGTAAGATTTATGCAAGCATACTTGAAAAGAAATTGAGAAAGATTGTGGAAGAAAAACTTGGAGAAGAACATGGGTTCAGGCCAAATAGAGGTTGTCAAGATCAGATTTTCACTTTAAGACGAATAGTTGAAGTCGTGGGAATATGACAAGGATCTGTACTTAAGTTTTGTAGATCTGGAAAATGCATATGACATGGTGCCCAGAGAAAAGCTTTTCAAAACACTACAATTATATGAGGTGAATGGAACATTATACAGAGCAATACATCTATATTTAAATTGTCAGTCAGCAGCTAGAATTGAAGGAAATACAGGAAGATATTTTGATGTAAAATCAGGGGTAAGACAAGGATGCTCATCATCTTCACTCTTATTCATTATCTATATGGATCACATTATAAAATAAAGTAGCATTAGGCCTCATATAAAAAATTGGAGATGTTAAACTTAGCTCTTTGCTTTATGCAGATGATGTTGTACTCCTAAACACATCTAGTATAAGTCTCCGGGATTCTCTAACTAAATTGCATAACAGATGTAACAAAATATTGCATGAAAATCAGCAATAAAAAGACCAAAACTGTGAAAATAGGCAGAAGCATAGAAAATTTCAGCTGCACTCTGAATATAGATCCTATAGAACAAGTAAAATTTTTCGGCTATTTAGACAGAGTTTTTAGTGAAGATGGCAGGTTAAATTTAGAAATGGACAACAGAATAAGCAAAGCTAGTATGGTGGGTAGCCAGCTGAATAAATATATATGGAATAAGAGAGAAATTAGCCAAAACACCAAACTAGCAGTATACAAGACGGTGTTTAAACCAGTTTTAAGTTATGGATCTGGAGAGTTGGGTTATAAATAAAGCACTTGATCAAAGACTAGAGACCATAGATAGGAGTGAGGATTCTGAGAAAAATTAGGGGAGTAAATCTAATGTGTAAATCTGAGGGCAGAATCATATTAAAAATGAAGATGTTAGACATTATTAGCATAACTTGACATTATTAGCATTCAAGAATATAAACAGAGCTAATCTAAGGTGGTATGGCCACTTAAATAGAATGAGTGAAGAAAGGTTACCAAAAAAGGTGTTTGATGCCAAGATGTAGAAAGAGACTCAGAGGAAAACCAAGGTCTAGGCAGATTGATTCATTTAGAAGTGTGAAATGTTAGATATGACAATATTAGAGTGCTTGCAAGTAATAGATTGATTTGGAGGAAAATTGTGATAGGAGATTAATAATAATCATGTAGTGCTGTCATAGTAACCTGAACATCCCTTGGAGGTACATATCAGGAAATTTAATGATGATGATCTCATCTGTTTTAATCTTCTTCAATTTGGTAACTCCAGTTATGTTGACTTTATTTCTGTAGATTCTCTACTAGCTTCACTTCTTTTTCATTGATTCTTCTAATGGTGATTGTGTCTGTCTTCAGTTCAGTTGAATTTCAAGTTGCTTTAACAGCTGAAGTTTGATTTTTCTTCCTTTTTTTTTTTTTCCTGCCAAAAAACTTCATCTTGTTTTCAAAGTGAAGACCTTGGCTGGCATGACATTTGTTCATGTTGTACTATTGTGTTTGTGGTTTATACTAATACAGAATACAGTTTGATCATTAAGCCCTACTTGCCAATCCATCCTGGTTTGTTCATCGTTACAATGGATACTCAGGAACATGGTGCACTATGAAAATGTAAGGATTGGATTGGTTCAGAAGCCATGATCACTTCTGCTCATTCTTTGCATGCTACATACAAAAAATGTGCAGTTCAGCTCTCTGTTATATGAGCAGAGACACCTAAAGTAACCATTATAAGATTCATCATTAAATAATACAGAACAAATTTAGAATATTTTTAAACATTTTAAAAGTAATGTATCATAAGTATTAGTGATATTTCACAAATATTTTATGTTTGAAACTTCAAAATACTTCGATTTTCAGTTTGTTCGCTTGCAGCTGGAAAATTTGGTACAGTTCTTAGTGGTTCATGGGATAAAACTGCTAGAGTTTGGCTAGGACAAAAATGTTCCATGACCCTTGAAGGCCATCAAGCTGCAGTTTGGACAGTGCAGATTCTTCCAGAACAAGATCTTATGCTTACAGGCTCAGCTGATAAGACAATTAGAATGTGGAGAGCTGGACATTGTGAAAAGTTATTTTTAGGTAAAGGAAGTCTTTTTAATAACTGTTTTATTTTATTTTATTATTATTAATTTATTGTATTTCATTTTCTTTTTTGGAAAGTATTAAGATACTTTTATGCAAATAATTCCTGTGACTTAATAAGAAATGAAATATTTATAAATATATTTCTTTGTTTAGAAGTGTACTAAACTACTGTATATGAAACTTTGATATTCATGATTTAAGTAGAAACATCAGTTCATTTGGAGAAAGCATATTTTACTTTATTATGGTTTAAATAGCTTGATTAACCCTAAACTGACTAAATAATTTTAGTTAAGATTCTGATGAACTTTAAATTATTCTATTGAAACCAAGATGTTTTATTGTTAGGGAATTTTTTCTTTTTTTTCTTCAGGTTGAGCCTATATGCAAGAAGTTGGTTAATCCACCTATAATACATTAGTATACCATGTATACTAATAATAGTATACCATGTAGTGTTCCACAGTACAGCAATAGCAGGGATTCTGTGGGAATAGTTGACTTCCAGTGGATTTGTATAAGGTTAACAGCTGTTTGAAGGTGAAGTAATGCATTGAAAAAAGAGAAATCCTAGTTTATTGAAAGCTGAAGAAGAAATGGTTGTGATGTATTTATGCTATAAATAGGCTTGATGTCAGGTTGATTCCAAGATGAGAGCGAGCATCCTTATCTTGTTTAGAGATTTGAGTGTTGTTGATGATGATGATACTGGAAGAAACTGGTTCTTTTTTTTGTGTGTGTGTGTATGTGTGGGAAATAAGGCAAATTCTGCTCTCCAAGCCATCCTCCAATGCAGTTCGAATAACCTCATCAATTGGAGGATGGCTTGGAGATCAGAATTTGAGGACAGTGGTGGTTGGTGTTCTGTTAGTTGATGTGATTTGTCTAGAATAAGGTTGGTTAAAGGGAGTGCAATGTACTGTCATCTATGTATTGGGTTAATGGTTAACTGAAATAGGTCATTGATATACAGAAGGAAGAGGGTTTATGAGAGAACAGAACTTTATATGGAATTCCAGCGTTAGTTGAATAGTGAAGAATAAGGAACCATCCACCATTACACATAATATGCATCCAGTCAGAAATCTGGCAATTCAATTGCTGAAGTTATGGGACAGACCAAATGATGAGCATTTGATTAATAGGCTTTCTGCCAGACTTGGTCCAAGGCTTTGAGATGGCAATTGCAACCACCGAAGATTCACCAAAATTTCCCATGTCATTTGTCCAGAGATGTGTGACATGTGAGTAGATCTCTTGTTGATCGACAGTGACAGAATCCATACTGGTGGTCATTTATTAGCTAGGTACCTTCAAAGTAGTGTAGGAGTTGAGTATTGATGGTTCTCTTTGTTACTTTAGATAGGATAGAGGTGAGTGAGATAGGGTGATAGTTTGACGGTGGTGATTTATCACCATTCTTGGGAATGGATTGAACATTGGCTAGTTTCCATTCAGTGATTAGATGCTAGTGAAGTAAGAGAGCAAAACAGATGACATAGGACAGGAATGTCCTATGTCATCTGTTCATCAGTTCATCTGCTCATCAGTTTTGGTGCACAAACCTTCAGGACAATTACAGGAGTGTCATCAGGGCCAGGAGGCTTTTTTATGTCTAATTAGGACAGTGTCCTTTCTGGTGAAAGAACAGAGGAGACATTGAGTATTGGGCATCTGGAATGGTTGGAGAACATTTACCATGGTCAGTCATGCATACATTGGAGACAAAGTGTGAAGCCAGGAAATTGTTTTTTTCTGTAGATGATGATGATGCAGTAGATCCATGTGGGTATGATAGAGGAAGGAGTAGTGCTGCACAAAAAGTTATGACCAGTTATGCAAGAGACCAAAAAGTCTTGTCTGTTGTTTGGACAAAATGCAAGTTTCATGCTTTTTGCTCATTTGGATTCTGTTTTGGAAACATTGATGGTTTTCTTGGAACAATTTCAGGCGTTGAGTATAAGTATTAAAGGAAGATGGAGTTCATGATGTAAGCCATTTGAGATATGCTTGATTTTTTTTTTGTTTGTGCAGCCTTGGCACATCTTTTCAGAGAGCTTTGTTAGGGGGTGGCAGTTCAGAGTAGTGCAGGAATGCATGTTTCCATGACATACCAGTAAGGATTGCTTTGATATGTTTGGGTTGGAAAGTCGAAAACAATAGTCCAATCATGGGAATTAGGCAGAGAAGTCATGGAGACCATCCCACTTGGCACTGTTAATAATGCCAAACTATTGTTTAGGAGTGGACACAAGCACTAAATTGTGGTCTGAATTACCTAGGTGGCACTATATTTGCTGTTTACTTGACAAGGCCACTGGTGAGAAAGAGATCTGAGGTGTTTGGGATGAAGTTAGGGTTATGTGGTATTCTTGTAGGCTTGTGTGCAATTTATATAAGGTCGTTAGTGATGGAATTTCAAATATTTCAGTCTCCCCATACTTGGCGTGTTCAACTGGAGGAGGAAAGCCTGTTGGTGTTGTGGACATTAAAATCTCTTACAAGGATGATTTTGCTGTTAATGAAATGGAACTGGAAAAGATCAGTGTTTAAGGAGAGGAAGTTAAACAGCTCCGAGTGGGTGGTGATATTGGAACAGTAATAGAGACAGAAAATGAATTTGAATTAAAGAAGGTCAAAGTCAGGCAATTCTAGATGGGAAATGTGTGGAATGATATGTCAAAGCATATATATGCGCAGATGCTACCCTTGTGTCAAAAGGAGTCAATGTGTAGTTGGGAAAGCTGAGATGAGTACTGCTTTTGGGGGGAGGGTGAGATTTGGGTTTCTGCCAGGAAGAGTAGGTGGGGTTTGGTAGACTGAAGGTGGTAGTGGATGCTATTAAGGCTGGAGTGAGCTACAAATGTTAGTGAATTGAATATGTAATGTTCTGTTGAGCATATATTTGACTGCAAGGGTTGTGCATGTTTCCTATGCAGTGTTTGCGTACTGGTCTCCATGTTGGCTTGATTTCTGTGCCAACTTTCCTTGTTTGTAGTTGATGATCCAACTGTTATTTCCATTTTGCCAATTTCTTCAAGTTGTTTTCATAGTTAATGTCCTTTCATAGGCAAGAGTTAGGTTAGGTTTTGCACTTGATAACCATATGCCTGGGAAAGGAGTGGCCTGGGTTTGATTCCCATTGCTGACATGAGGAGCTTAAGGATCTTTCACATAGCCAAGTTGTCCAGTCTTGGGCATGGACAGCAGGGGTTTTTCTTCCCAGTTTATCTGGGGGTTTTTCCACCCGCAAACAGGCAAACCGGACCACGAACGCACATGAATTAGTCATGAATACTTAGAGGCATAGGGCTGACCATCTTATCCTCATATGAAATCCAAGCATGCTTTGAAGGTTGTGGGCGCTTAAAGGCCTGTTAATAGCCACTGGATAAGATAAGCTGTTATTTGTTATTCTAAATGAAATTCATTATACCAGACTATTCCTGTTGTCACTATGAGTTTGCTGTAATGAGAGTTATAAAACAGTTAAACTGCACATATCAAAGAACTAATATATGTACGTACACACACACACACACACACACACACACACACACACACACACACATTAAAAGAACTATAATGAACACCGTACTGCACAGTCACAAAAACCAAACAAAGTAAGGTTCATTGTAGCACTACAATACAGTACGGTCTTGCTTGAGATGCAACTTACGAAAGACAGCCTGTCATGAATGTGTTAATAAATTATATAAACATGAAACTAATTTAAAATTCAAAAAATAATTATAGCAAATATTTTAACATTAAGCATAATAAAAATGCAAATTTCATTAAATAACTAAGCTTATTTGAATAGTAGGCAAACATGTAAAAAAAAAAAAATTACTCACTATTACAAATTTCTAAATGTACCATATCCATGTATCACAAGTCACTGTTTAATAGAACTGCTGGTACATATATATATATATCATTACGTACTGTCTCCAAAAAAAAAAAAAGCACTGCTTGAATATATATATATATATATATATATTGTATAGCCAAATTAAACAACATTGTGAAAGTAATTCATTTCAGCACTTTTTTATTTTTATTTTTGTAGTAAAATTGAATAATGTTACACAGGTTTTCAGTGGTTGAATTAAATTACTTAATCATCATCAAATTCCTGATATATACCCTCAAGGGTTGTACAGGATATGATAGTACTTCATGAAAAATTTACATCATTACTAACTTCCTATCCACAACTTTCCTCCAAATCAGTCTGTTAAATGTCTAGACTCCAATATTATCAGGTCTTATATTTCTGTCTACTAAGGCACTTTTTTATTGTATTAATCCACCTATATCTTGGTCTTTTTCCTGTCAACCTGGCAGAGAACACTTGTTTTGCTAATCTTTCCTCTCCCTTTCTGCTTAAATGACCATACTACCTGAGATTACCTCTGCTAATGCATTCCTGATGCTGACAATATCAAGTTCTTTCCTAATATCCTCGTTTTTAATATGATATTGCAATTGATGCCATCTGTTCATGCCCCTAATCTTTCTCAGGACTCTCATATCTGCAGTCTCTAGTCTTTGGTCAAGAGTTTTACTTCTAACTCAACTCTCAGATCCATAAGTTAAAATTGGTTTAAACACTGTCTTGTATACAGCTAATTTAGTGTTTTGGCTAATTTCTCTTTTATTCCATATAAATTTATTCAGTTGACTTCATAGTTTTGTTGATTCTGTTGTCTATTTCCATATTTAACTTACCATCTTCACTAAAAATCATGCCTAAGTAGCTGAAATGTTTTACTTGTTCTATAAGTTCTCCATTCACAATGCTGTTGATATTTTCAATGTTTCTGCCTATTTTCATTGTCTTTGTCTTTTTAATGCTGACCTTCATACCATATCTATTACAACGGTTATTCAATTTAGTGAGGGAATCTTGCAGACTTGTAGCGGATTTATTTAGAAGTATAACATCATCTACATAAAGCAAAGAGCTGAGATTAACACCTCCAATTTTGATATCTGGTTTAATACCACTTTCCTTCATAATGTGATTCATATAGATAATGAATAACAGAGGGGATAATGTACATCCTTGTCTCACGCCAGATTTAACATTAAACCATCTTCCTGTACTTTCTTCAATTCTAATTGCTGACTTACAACTCAAATAAAGACTAAATATTGCTTGATATAATGCCCCATTAACACCATATAACTGTAGCGTTTGGAATAGCTTCTCTCTTGGCACCTTGTCATATGCCTTTTCCAGATCTACAAAACTTAAATACAGATCTTTGATATATTCCCATGATTTCTCAACTATCTGTCGTAAATTGAAAATCTGATCCTAACAGCCTCTATTTGGCCTGAATCCAGCTTTTTCTTCACCAAGCTTCTCTTCCACAATCCTTCTCAACCGTTTCTCAAGTATACTTGCATATATCTTACCAGGAACACTCAGTAATGAAATACCTCTGTAATTGTCACATTCAATTTTATTTACCTTTTTATATATGGGTACTATGAGAGCTCTACTCCAATCATCTGGAATTCATCCCTCTGTCCAGGCCTTCCGCACTATGCAGTGCAGCCACTGTACGACTTTTATACCTCCATACTTGAGCATTTCTTGTCGAATATCATCTACTCCTGCTGCCTTTCCACGCTTCAGGCTTTTGATGGCTTTTCCTACTTCAAGTATTGATATGTATTCCTGACTGCATGTCTGGTCAGTGTTTTTTACCACTGTGCTCTCATCACTGCTTGTTTCATTTAGCAGTTTTTCAAAATAATTACTCCATAATCCAAGGATATCTTTTTCTCCTGTTTTCATGTCACCTTTATCATCTCTAATTCCTTTTACATTACTCTTTTCCTCCATTTCTGAGCTTCTTCAACAACCTTCTTGATATTTATTTTCTATGTTCTTGCCAAAGTCCTCCCATGACTTTTGTTTATCCAGTTTTACACAGTGTTTAGCTTTCTTACATTTGTCTCTGTATTCTCTAAGAGCACAAGCTGACTTATTTGCCAGGAACTTTTGATATGCTTTCTTCTTTTCCTTCACTGCCTCTTTAACTTCTTGTATCCACCATCTGATTTTTCTATCCTTACAGACAACCTCACCACATGCCTATCTGGCTGAATCAGTCAGTGTTTTCTTCAGGGATTGCCACTGAATCTCCAAAATTTGGTTCCTGTTCTCAAACTCTCATTTTTTCTTCAATAATCTTTGTGTAT
Source organism: Typopeltis vanoorti (assembly GCF_054136105.1). NCBI lineage: Eukaryota > Metazoa > Arthropoda > Arachnida > Uropygi > Thelyphonidae > Typopeltis > Typopeltis vanoorti. Next base: position 74,732,380 of record NC_143568.1, on the reverse strand, counting down.
TTTAGTCTACAGTTCACATCTGAGAACTGCTCAACTTTTCTTATATGTTCTTCTTTTTAATATGAAATTCAATTTTTATCCAGCTCAAGACTAAATGGTGATCACTTCCAATTTCAAATCCTCTGTACTCTGGTGTCCTGCACCAGTGGGAAAACATCACTATCAACAATAACATAGTCAATGAGATCTTTCTTATTCCTTGCCTCTTCTCTCCATGTGAATTTGTGCACATTTTTATGTTTGAACATTGTGTTAGTAATAACCAGTCCATGTCCTGAGCAGAAATCCAACAGGTATTTGCCATTATTATTATTAGCTTTGCTCTTTTCTCCAAATTTTTCCAAAATATTTTTGTATATCTGACAATCATTTCCTACTCTGCTATTTAGATCTCCAACGAGGACCAACTTTTTCTTTTTCATTGTGTCAGTTGCTTTCTCTACTAAAGTCTCAAAAAATTCCTCCACTTCTACCTTAGTAGAACCTGCTGTGGGACCATAGGCACAAATTAGTCTCATTGTCCATTTCTCCATTCTCATATTTTCCCACATCACTCTACTTGAGACTGCCTGCCGTTCAAGAAGATTAGCCTCGTATTTAGTGTTGAATACTATGGCAACGCCTTCTTTCCTTGATTGTCATTGCTTGAATATAGCATTTTCAGGCAATTAAATTACTTTTAAGATATTATCAATAATTTAAAATCTTAATCTGTGTTCATATAAAAACACCAAACATTCTAAAAGTTTAGCTTATTCATATTATTTTGTTAATTTAGGACATGAAGATTGTGTCAGAGGTCTTGCAGTACTTTCAACTAAGGAATTTTTGTCTTGCTCTAATGATGCTACAGTGAGACATTGGCAGACTACTGGAGAATGTCTGAAAGTTTATTATGGTCATACTAACTATATATATGGAGTTGCGGCCATGTGCAATAGCGAAGGCTTTGTTACATGTGGTGAAGATCACACTATACGTATCTGGAATAGAGAAGTATGCCAACAAACCATTTGTCTTCCAGCACAATCAGTTTGGACAGTTGCTTGTCTTAGTAATGGAGATATAGCTGCTGGATCAAGGTAAATATTTTCTGTTATATAAATCTGTTTTTTTTTTGTTTTGTTTTTTTATCTTTATGTTTATATTTTGTTGTGAACTTTTAAATATATCTTCAGTTTTCTCTTAATTGGCCCAGATGGAAATTATCTTCTATTCAATAAGGTCTGAGGTTTGAATCCTATTGATATCAGTGGGACTTTTTTTTAAATACTTCTTGATTTAGTTTCATTGTGATGCCTCAAATTGAGATAGTCTAGTTTTTTAATTCCTATATAGGAAGTTGCCTCTATGGGCACCTTTAAAGGTTACTTTTAGTCTTACCGGGTACTAAAAGTTCCCAGTGAGAACATTAGATGAATTTTTATTGGAACTTATGCTATTATAACATTTATTATACACATATATCCACAAGATATAATAAATTTAGTTTAATCCTTTATCCAAGTGTAAGCAAACAGAGTTTGCACCTGAAATATCTTCAGGACTGAGGCAACTCGTGGTAAAAGTGGACCAAGCTCTCATCACTTGTCTTATGTATAATGCTATGATTAAGGGGCCACTACCCAGACCGGTTTCGACCTTTATTGAGGTCTCGTCAGTGGGAGCCAGATCCAGAGGCAGTGATACTACGGTGGAAGTAATGGAGAAGTCATATTTACCTGTACAAGTTGCCAGAAAACTTCCAAAAATATAGTAATTTTATTATTGCAGATATCTATGAAGAGGATATGATATTCTCCTCACTTGAATTCTGAAATTAGAGCAATAAATATGTTTCTATCATTATTCAACACAGTTTCGCAATTATTTCGCGATCATAAAGATGTAAAAATTCTTCTTTGTATAGGCTGTGTTATATGTCTGTTGTTTCTGACATAGGATATGTCAGAAACAACAGACAAGATATTTCAGTCCTTTCTTGCCACTTTGCCTCTACCAACCATCTCATTGAGTGGGATAAGAGTCATATGTCCTATATAGAAGAGAACTACCATTCCAGAACCTTCAAGGAGGCTGCTACGGTCGCCCGTTCAACAGGAAACCTAAATAAGAATCAATGTCTAATCCTACCGGAAATTTGGAAAGCTTTAATCAGATCACTAAACATCAAAGAAATGAACTTTCACGCCAATTACATTATGTCTCGTAACAAATAAATCATGTTCCCAAGACACATGCATTGTCTCGCACAATACTAATTTTGTATGAATTACAACTGTCAGTTAAAACCTAGTCTGTTACCTTCATATAGCTTACCAATTGTATTCCCTGAAGATGCTGATAGCAAAAATCGGCGAAACATGTAGGACAATAAATTAAAAACACACTTGACTAACATTCAAAAAAAGTGTTTTAGTTATAAACCCATCATATTCCCATGATTTCTCAACTGTCTGTTTAAAGTGAAAATCTGATCCTGATAATTCATATTTAAACTGAATCCAGTTTGTTCCCCAGGTTAATATCACAATGTTTCTTAGCTTATGCTCAAGTATGCTGGCTATCTTATTTTGCATAAATCTCATTCAGGAAATTCATCTATAATTCTCACATTTACTTTTATTCTTCTTTTTATAGATGGGTACTATGATAGCTCTGTTTCAATCATCTGGAATTCATCTTTCTTACTTGGCTTTCTGAATTTTCAGGTGTAGCCAGCATAATTTCCAGTTCACTATTAATTCCATTTTTCCACATTTCAAGTTTTTGATAGCTTTTTCTACCTCAAGTATTGAAGAGGAGTGCATATCAATACTTGAGGTAGAAAAAGTCATCAAAAAGTTGAAATGTGAAAATGCAGCTGGAGTAGGATGATATTCGACCAGAATTGCTTGGGTATGGAGATATAAAAGTTTTGCGTTGACTACCTTGCATAATTCAGAGAGCCTTTTCAGAAGATTGCATTCCAAATGATTGGAGAAGAACTCTCATAGTACCCATCTATAAAAAAAGGGAATAAAACTGAATGTGAGAATTACAGAAGAATTTTCTACTAAGTGTTCCAGTACAATTTATACAAGCCTTGAAAAGAGGAGGTTGAGAAAGATTCTGGAAGAGAAACTTGGAGAAGAACAGCTGGGTTCAGGCCAAATAGAGGTTGTCAAGATCAGATTTTCACTTTAAGACAAATAATCAAGAAATAGTGGGCATATGATAAGGATCAGTACTTTAGTTTTGTAGATCTGGAAAAGGAATACGGCAAGGTGCCAGAGAAAAGCTTTTCAAAACAATACAATTATATTGGATGAATTTAACATCATACAGAGCAATACATAGTCTATATATAAGTTATCAGTCAGCAGTTACAATCGAGGAAATACAGGAACATGGTTTGTGGACTGAGTCAATCAGCAGTGCTTTAGGCACAAAATGTTAGATATGACAATATTGGAGTGCTCACTAGTAATATATTGATTTGGAGGAAAATTGTTGATAAAAGATTAATATAATAAGGGTTAAGACATGCATGCACAATATCTCCTCTCTTATTCATCATCCATATGGTCACATTATAAAAGAAAGTGGCATTAAGCCTGATATTAGAATTGGATATGTCAAATTTAGCATGAAAATCTGCAATATAAAGACCAAAACTATGAAAATAGGCAGGGCATGGAAAACTTCAGCTGTATTCTGAATGGGATCCTATAGAACTAGTAAAATATTTAATCTATTTAAGCAGTTTTTTTTTAGTGAAGATGGCAAGTTAAATCTGGAAATAGACAACAGAATAAGCAAAGCTGATATGGTGGTTAGCCAGCTAAATAAGAGAGAAATTAGCCAAAACACCAAACTAGCAGTATACAAGACAGTGTTTAAACCAGTTTTAAGTTATGTATCTGAGAGTTGGATTAGAAATAAAGCACTTGATCAAAGACCAGAGATATATGAGGGCTCTGAGAAAAATTAGGGAAGTTAACTGATGGCATTATTGGCAGAATCATATTAAAAATGAAGATATTAGAAAGGAACTTGACATTATTAGCATTCAAGAATGTGTCAGCAGAGCTAATCTAAGGTGGTGGCCACTTCAATAGAATTGGTGAAGATAGGTTAGCAAAGCAGGTGTTTGATGCCAAAATGGTAGGAAAGAGACCCAGGGGAAGACCAAGGTCTAGGTGGATTGATTCAGTCAGAAGTGCCTTGGAAGCATTTCATGCTTCCAAGGCACTTCTATATTCCAAGGCACACCAATACTGTCATATCTAATCCATTATTAGGTATGACAGTATTGGTGTGCTCACAAGTAATAGATTGATTTGGAGAAAAATTGTTGATAAGAGTTTAATAATAATGTAAACATAATCATGTAGTGCTGTCATAGTAATCTGAACACCCCTTGTCTGTACATATCAGGAAATTGATGATGATATTAATTCTGTCAGATTTCTGGTGATTTTTTTTCCAACATCAAATATTGATATGTACTACTTACTACATTTCTCTTGAATATTTCCTACCATTTTTTGTCATTGTTTATTTCAAAAGAACTATTCCAAATACCAGAATACCTTTATCTTTTATTAATATTATACCACCGTCATCTTTGGCTTCTTTTATAGTATTTTAATTTCTATTCTTTTCAATGGTTTCCAGATCACTTTTCTGCTTTCATGATATTTATCTACTTTCTTAACAAAATATTTCCATATTTTTTTTTACTGTAATTGTCTTCTTTACGGAATAGATAACAAAATAATATGACTGATTGAATCTCTGTACTCATCTTCTGAAATGATGGTTGAAATCAAGAGGAATTATAGTTCTCCCTTCCCAATGGAGTGAGATAGGGCTGCAAATTATTACCAGTGTTATTCAACTGCTTCCTCGAATATGTTGTAAATGAAGCTCTAGAGAACTGTGATATTGAAGTGGTGGTAGTAGGAAGAAGAGTAAACCATCTGAAGTTTGCTGATGATATTGATCTTCTAGTGGAAAACTAATCAGACCTTTGGGAAATCACAAAATTAGCTTATACTCTTAAAAATATGACAACCATAAGTACCCAAAAATAAAAATCATTGACAAATATCTGTGCTTCTGACCTACAAGGAAATGTCATCATCATCAAATTCCTGCTATGTACCCTCAAGGGGTGTACAGGATATAATAGTACTACATAAAAAAAAATTACATCATTATTAATTTCCTATCTACAATTTTCCTCCAAATCAGTCTGTTACTTGTCAAGACCCCAACATTATCAGATTTTATATTTCTATCATCTAAGGCCCTTTGTACCGTATCAATCCACCTATATCTTGGTCTTCCTCTGGGTAATTTTGCTGCCAACCTGGCAGAGAACACTTGTTTTGCTAATCTTTCCTTGCCCACTCTGTTTAAGTGACCATACTACCTGAGATTAGCTCTGCTAACGCATTCCTGGATGCTGACAATGTCAAGTTCTTTCCTAATATCCTCGTTTTTAATATGATATTGCCATTGATGCCATCTGTTCACACCTATAATCTTTCTCAGGACTCTAATATCTGTGGTCTCTAGTCGTTGATCGAGTGTTTTACTTCTGACCCAGCTCTCAGATCCATAAGTTAAAACTGGTTTGAACACTATCTTGTATACAGCTAATTTAGTGTTCCAACTAATTTCTCTCTTATTCCATATGAATTTATTCAATTGACTTCCCACCATACCAGCTTTGCTGATTCTGCTGTCTATTTCTATATTTAATTTACCATCTTCAGTAAAAATCATGCCTAAATAGCTGAAATGTTTTCTTGTTCCACAGGTTCTCCATTCACAACACATTTGACATTTTCAATGATTCTGCTTATTTTCATTGTCTTTGTCTTTTTATTGCTGACCTTCATACCATATCTATTACAACAGCTATTCAATTTAGTCGGAGAATCTTCCAGACTTGTAGCGGATTTATTTAGAAGTATAACATCATCCGCATAAAGCAAAGAGCTGACATTAACATCTCCAAGTTTGATATCATGTTTAATACCACTTTCCTTCATAATGTGATCCATATAGATAATGAATAACAGAGGGGATAATGTACATCCTTATCTCACACCAGATTTAACATTAAACCATCTTCCTGTACTTCCTTCAATTCTAACTGATGACTTACAACTCAAATAAAGACTAAGTATTGCTTGATATAATGCCCCATTGACACCATATAACTGTAGCGTATTGAATAGCTTTTCTCTTGGCACCTTGTGATATGCCTTTTCCGAATCGACAAAACTTAAATACAGGTCTTTGTTATATTCCCATGCTTTCTCGACTATTTGTCGTAAAGTGAAGATCTGATCCTGACAGCCTCTATTTGGCCTGAATCCAGCTTGTTCTTCACCAAGCTTTTCTTCCACAATTCTTCTCAACCTTTTCTCAAGTATACTGGCATAAATCTTGCCCAGAACACTCAGTAATGAAATACCTCTGTAATTGTCACATTCAATTTTATTTCCCTTTTTATATATGGGTACTATGAGAGCTCTACTCCAATCATCAGGAATTCGTCCCTCTGTCCAGGCTTTCTGAACTATGCAGTGCAGCCACTGTAAGACTCTTATACCACCATACTTCAGCATTTCTGGTCGAATATCATCTACTCCTGCTGCCTTTCCACATTTCAAGCCTTTGATGGCTTTTTCTACTTCAAGTATGGATATGTATTCCTGACTGCATGCCTGGTCAGTGTTTTTTATCACTGTGCTGTCATCACTGCTTGTTTCATTTAGCTGTTTTTCAAAGTAATTACTCCATACTTCAAGGATATCTTTTTCTCCTGTTTTCATTTCACCTTTATCATCTCTAATTCCTTTTACAGCACTCTTTCCTCCATTCCTAAGCTTCTTGAACAACCTCCAGAATATTTTGCCACCTTCTTGATATTTATTTTCTATATTCTTGCCAAAGTCCTCCCATGACTTTTGTTTAGCTAGTTTTACACACTGTTTAGCTTTCTTACATTTGTCTCTGTATTCTGTAAGAGTAAAAGCTGACTTATTTGCCAGGAACTTTTGATATGCTTTCTTCTTTAACTTCCTGTGTCCACCAGGGAGTTCTGATTTTTTTATCTTTGCACACAACCTCACCACATGCCTCTCTGGCAGAATCAATCAATGTTTCCTTCAGAGTTTGCCACTGAATCTCCAAGGTTTGATTCCTGTTCTCAAACTCTTTCATTTTCTTTTCAATAATATTTCTGTATTTTAGTCTACAGTTTACATCTGAGAGCTGCTCAACTTTTATTCGCTTTAAAACTTTCTTACATGTTATTCTTTTCAATATGAAATTCAATTTTATCCTGCTCAAGACTAAATAGTGATCACTTCCAATTTCAAATCCTCTGTACACTCTGGTGTCCTGCACCAGGGAGAAAACATCACTATCAACAATAACATAGTCAATGAGACTTTTCTTATTCCTTGCCTCTTCTCTCCATGTGAATTTGTGCACATTTTTATGTTGGAACATGGTGTTAGTAATAACCAGTCCATGTCCTGAGCAGAAATCCAACAGATATTTGCCATTATTATTAGCTTTGCTCTTTTCTCCAAATTTTCCCAAAATATTTTTGTATGTCTCACAATCATTTCCTACTCTACTATTTAGATCCCCAACAAGGACCAACTTTTCCTTTTTCATTGTGTCAGTTGCTTTTTCTAAAGCCTCAAAAAATTCCTCCACTTCTACCTTAGTAGAGCCTTCTGTGGGACCATAGGCACAAATAAGTCTCATTGTCCAGTTCCCCATTCTCATATTTGCCCACATTACTCTACTTGAGACTGACTGCCATTCAAGAAGATTAGCCTCGTATTTTGTGTTGAATACTATGGCTACTCCTTCTTTTCCTTGATTGTTATTGCCTGAATATAACATTTTGTATTTATTGCTCAGAAAGATCTCACCAGTTTTGGTCTTTTTTGTTTCAGTCACCCCTATTATGTCGATCTGGTACTTATCTAATTCCTCAGCTAGCTCCATTTCTTTGCCATTCAGGCTTCTTACGTTGATAGTACCGATCTTTAACTCTGGTGATGTTGAATTGGGGTTTGTTTTCAGATTTGTTCCAGTAGCTGACTTTTCGCTGTTCGCCCTGGTTCCCTGGCGAAAACAACGGGGGCCTTGTTTAACCGGGCAACGCCCCAGCCGGCATGAAATTTTGTCATGTTGTACCATCATTTTTTATTTTGGTTTAACCAATAAGAATACAATTTGGTCGGCTAAATCCCAAATTGCCAGCCCATCCTCGTTCGTTCAGTATCAAAGTAGATACCCAACAGGGTGCACCACGAGAAGGTGAGGATTGGACATTAGGTCAGAAGCCCTGGTCGGTTCTCCGCATTCCTTTAAAGGCTATGTGGAGGTCTCCTCTCAGTTATACAGCTTTGACCCTTTGTTACAAGACATAATGTAATTGGCGTGAAAGTTCATTTCATTTCTTTGATGTTTAGTGATCTAATTAAAGTTTTTTTCCAAATTTCCTGTAGGATTTAGACCTTGATTCTTATTTAGGTTTCCTGTTGAACTGGCGACCATAGCAGCCTCCTTGAAGGTTCTGGAACGGTAGTTCTCTTCTATATAGGGCATATGATGATCCGGTAGGTGGCACTGTACTTCTTCTTTTTAAATCTGAAGGCATTGAGGCTTCACCTTACCCTAGCTGAGTTGAGGTTTAGTACATTCTCGTGACGTGCTAGATAAATTGAAATTGAAATTTATTATAAAAAAATTGACCGGCATGGTTGGCCGAGTGGATAGCGTATCTGCTCTCCAGCCAAAGGGCTGTGGGTTTGAATCCCGCCGTGGGCATGGATGTTTGTGATTGTCTGTGGAAATACCAGTGGTGGTAGGCAGTAGAATGCGTTGGTGTAGTTGTGGTCAGTTGTGATTGAATGGTGGAGACGGAGTTGTAGACCTGGTACCCTCCCTCAATGAGTCCTTGGACTCCCAAGGACTCATTGAGGGTGGGTACCAGGTCTACATAATAATAATATAATAATATTTTTTATTAAAAATTAACTAATTAATTAATCCTAAATTAAATTATTTCACTTTAAAAGCAAAAAAAACATAAAACTAACAAGTAAAATAATATTAAATTACATACACTTCCTTTTAAAAATTTATTTTTCTGTTTAAATTTGTTTCACTATAAATTTGCATTTCACACTTCACTCAGTAACTCACTAGACACAGAGGGAAAACTAACCAGTCACTTTTCACAAATCAGAAAAAGATGAACCAAAAGCAGGAACACGTGATTTATTGCTGCAATAAAACACATGTTCTATGGCTACCCTGCCGTGGGCTGAAACAGGCCAACCCATAATAAAATTTTAAGACAAACAAGCATTCCCAGGATCGAGGGTGTAAGATTACCTATCTCGATCAATTTTACAATTATAATTTGTGGAATTTTTTAATCGATCCCGGGAGAAGTGCTCTGTCTCCCCCCCACGCGCAGACGCCCATGACCGTGTGATTGCATTTTATCTATGGATGAAAGTTTTGAGAGGGTATAGCGCAGCGCTCATCTTAATTGGTCCAATGCAATTAATTGCAGGATAACTTTGAGTACTTCTGCATAGAGGAGGGGAACAATCTGTTTTAGGATTTATGAGAAAACAACAGTGAAGGAGAATGCTATACAGGTAACCCTCGCATAACGCGGTACTTATACAACGCGGTTTCATTATAACGTGATCTACAAATTGTAGCAACCCTTGTATAACATGGTACTTATACAACGCAGTTTTGATATAACGCGATCTACGAATTGCAGTAATCCTTTATCTTTTCATATATTTTATCTTCGTTAAATTTGTGTCTGCCCGTA